>NC_056737.1:846677155-846862155 GCF_019279795.1 Protopterus annectens | reverse complement strand
TTACATTAAGAAGGTTTATTGTCTACACTCATGTGAGAGATGAGGGTAGATTCTGCCTTTCTGAATTGGGAAATACTTGTTGAAGGCTTATTGTGCCTGCTTATTTGAACTGTTTCTTTCTGACCTGTTGAATCTAGCTCTATTTGTATAACTTGAGCACTAATCCAGACCATAATTTTTAGGGGAGGGTTCCCCTGACCCTATTGCAGGACTGTGCAGTTACAACTTGTCTGATTGAAAGTTACTGGATCGGTTCTCAGTTTTGAGCTTTTTTTATAGGTCAGTTAGTTAATTTGTTTAAATCAGTTTGTTCTTGTTTGCTACTGTTATATCTAAGTGTGTATCTCTTCTCTTGTGTTAAATCAACCTAAACAGAGTTTAAATATTTTTAGCATAGTCGGGCTACAGGTTTTGCTATATCCAAATCTGTTCTGTGATTCCTGTGTTTCCTGCTATGCCATCTTGTGTTGGGCGGGGCCTGCCTGCACTTAGTGGGAGTAGGTGAACTGGTTGGAACTGGTCTGGCATAGGGTGTTGAGCTAAGAGCTCAGGGACAAGGGCTGATTGTTCAATTCTAGTGTTTCTATTTTACTTTCATTTTTGCAGTATTTAAACCCCACGTTTGCACAGGTTTGCTTCACTTCTGTGTTGCGTTTTAATCTTTTGCAAGGTATCTCAGCTGCATTTTTTCCCTTAGCAGTGCTCCTGTGTAAGTGAGAACCTTGCTTGCAGCTACTGTATTGATTTTATCCAGCCTTACTCACACCTATAGGTACTTTCCTTAGATAGTACCCATTCTACTATCCCTGAGCTCTCTTCCACAGATTCTAACAAGCATGGACAGATAATTTTCTATGTTTTTTCCTGCTAGTCTGGTTGTTATGGGCATTCTTAGACAGTGTAGCAACTGCCTTATGTATACGGACAACCCTCTACTACTACCACCTAGGAACACAATATGTGAGAGATGCAATTACATTAAGAATCTAGAATCCTTGCTGTCTCAGTCACAAGCCAGTACATCTGGCACTGAGAAGGTTGCCTGTGCAAACAGTATTATCACCACACCATTAACACCACCCACACCTGTAAAACACACTCCTCCATATGCAGAGGTTCTCAACAAAAACATACTGAAACAAAAGACACATCCGAAGCAAAAATGGACATGCACAATACAACTCACACACCAAGCATCACACATAGTACACATGCCTGTGTCTCACAGACTCAAAGGCCCAGCCACAAACCCAACATATTAGCCATAGGAGACTCTATCATGAGACACACAGATGTGCTCCTCACCAGGCTAGACAAGGAGAAAGTCACGGTAAGTTGCATCTCAGGTGCTAGAATTTGCCATATCACTTACACACTCTTAACAACAGGTACTTTTATGACTTTGTCATAGTCCATGTTGGTGTGAATGACTTGAGATGTACCTCTCTGGACTATATGAAGAGAGATATGATTCAGCTGTGTTCCAGCCAGGTATGTTTCGAGCCTTAAGCGGCATCCTACCATCACCCAGAATGGTGCCTCAATGTTTCTGTCTTTCGGCTTTTCCCAGTTAGGGTTCACCACAGCAGAACTCCGGTCTGCTAATGATTGGCAGTAGAGTTTTATGTGCTGGCTTGCCAGGCCTAATGCACAACCTTCAGTGAAGGAACATCTATTCACGCATGTCGCCACACAGAAGACGCTCTAACTGAGAATCAAATGGGCAGCGTCTAACTGTGAGGCGACAACACTACCGCAGCACCACCACCGCAGTCTGAATAGTGCCTCAATACAAACAGAAAATGATTGACTTTAACAATTGGCTTAGTTTCTGGTGTCATTCCAAGGGGATCCAGTACCTGACAGCCTAGGAGGATATGACTGACAGACCATGATGCTTTGCCAGAGATGGCCTTCATCCATCTCCACTGGGCTTCAGGCTTCTGGCAAAGGCTCTTGCTTCCCCATAGTTCCTTTTTTAGGCAAAGTCATGAGCACAAAATTACCAACATGAAAAATTCTTCTAAATGAAATTTAAAGATTATGCTGCTAAATGCTAGGAGTCTTAGCATGAAACTGCACTTCACTTATTGTAAGCATTGCTTGCCATGGAGTATGCTGACATTTGTGCACTTTCAAAGTCACTATCTCTCCTGAACCCCCCCCCCCTTGTCAGGGTCAAACAAAAAAACTTTTAAAAAGCTAACTACAATCTCCTGAAAGTGGGTATAAGCAGCTTCACAGCCACCATCCCTTCAGCTGGAACTAGCATAAATGTTCAAGCCTATACCAAAAAACTATATGAGCACCTACATAGCTGTATGGACTCAGCAATACCTGACAGGACCAAATCATCTTCTCCAAGGAAGTAAACCTGTCTGGTGGAGAGCAGCAATAAATAAACTCTACAATTAAAGGAAAAAATTGCTCTCCAGGACCAAGAAGGAGCAGGTGTCAAGTTGGAAGCAATCTTTCCCTTATCTGAACAAGTAAATAAGGTCACTGGTGAAATCCTCTAAGGCTAACTTTGAGTCCAAATTGGCCACATCTACTAATGACAGTCACAAGGCCTTCTTCACATACATCTGCAATCTCAATGGTAACACCTACATCTGCTCTGAACTGGTGGTCAATAACACCACATACAAAAATGCCGTAGATATAGCCAACCTGCTGGTAGATAGGTTCACCTCCTGTCTCCCTCATCAGTAAACCAGAACATCCCCTGCACCTGCCCCCCTCTCCTCATCAACAGGGAGCAGGTCTTTAATGCCTTCTCAAAGGCAAAACGTACAGCCTCCATGGGACTCAACAATAATCCTAGCTGTATCCTGCATGAACTAAGGCATGAGCTTTCAGCTCCATTAGTCACCCTATTCAACCAAAGCCTGAGCAACAGTTTCATCCCAGCCGAATGGAGGACAGTCACTGTCATCACTCTACACAAAGGTAGAGCGTCCACTGACCTAGACAATTATAGGCCCATCGGCCTAACTAGCCTGATCTGCAAGGCCATGGAATGCATTATCATGGACCTTATAAATAAGAACATTGGCAGCCTCCAAATGCTTGACCCCACATAGTTGGGTTTTGTCAAAGGGAGATTAACAGGAGACCATGCCTGTTAAAGTTGGTTGACTTCTTCGAAACAGTCACCAAAGCCAATGATGAGGGTAAGACGGTGCACACTGCCTATCTTGACCTAGCCAAAGCCTTCAACACTATTCCCCACACTCCTCAGCTAGGCATAAATCCATATGTTATCAGATGGGTAGCGAACTGGCTCACTGATAGAACCCACTCCATCAAAATAGGGGAAGCCTCCTCTAGTAGTAGAACCCTAACAAGCAGTGTACCCCAAGGATCAGTCTAGGGGCCTCTGCTGTTTGGGATATACTTTTCTGAGGTGCAAGACAAAATCAGTGGTTTGTGGCTAACCAAGTTTGCAGATGGCTGCAAGCTGGGTGGTATCTTAAATTTCCCTAGTGATGTGAACATCATTTAAAAGGGTCCTACCCAAACTAATGAATTGTGCCAGAAGCATGGCCTCAAACTAAATGCCAAGAAATGCATCAATATCCCTTTTAGGGAAAATGGCCTCCCCACTAATTATCACATTAATAACACTCTACTAAGCACACAATTAGTTGAGAGGGACTTGGGCACTCAGGTTGATAGCAACCTGACTTTTGACCACCACCTTGCCTCCATTGTACGAAAGGCTTTCTACATAGCCCACCTAATAAATAAGGGTATTTCATCCAGGAACAAGGAGGTCATAACATCCTTGAACTCCTCCCTTATCAGACCCATTATCGAGTACAATGCTCCCTTTGGTATGTGTCTTGCCAAGCACATGCAGCAGCTGGAGAGACCACAGAAGTTCCTGATGAGGAAAATTTAGGATCAGAAACACCTATCCTATACAGATAGGCTAAAAACCCTGTCCCTCTACTCAGTCTCATACAAACTGCTCAGAGCTGACCTGTGTCTGGCATACAAGGCCATCTCAGACCCAGCCTTGATGGAGTTGCTGCATATCCATAAGTCAAACTCCAGTCGCACAACCCACACACAAAGCCTCAACCTGGTCTGTGACATTAATAGAACTTGTTGGTGGGATAGATTTGTGCCCCAAAGACTCTCCCATCTGTGGAAAAGACTCACTCTCCATGTCAAGCAGAGTACCTCTCTAGCCCTCTTTAAGAGGAACCTGGATCACTGGATGGGAAACAGAAAGTACACCCCTTCGATCCCACCTGTGTCCCTGTTGGACAGGGGAAACAGGTTTGTGAGAACATGGGCAAAATTCTTGGCTAGGCTTATAAGGGCCTCTGGCCAATACCCTAGTATCATCCTATGACCCTATAATATTAAGGCAATTTCCTGTTTCCAGCCAAAGTTGATCTAAAACCACATTTAATGGGCATTGTAATTAGGTGGTTCCCCTTAAAGTATTACAAGGAAGCCAAAATACTGTTGCAGAGGTGAATGAAGAAGTGCAGAGCCTTGGAGTACCTGCAGATGGAAATGGGCTATATAGTCAAGTACAGCAGTTGCACACACTGAATTTATACTCAGCTGTGCTTAACCATATAAAAGTAACAGTATTCCGCTTCTTTTGATGTTTTAAAATGAGATGTGCTGATGTAATAAAGAGTATTACACACAGCCATTAGCTTTAGTGGTAATGTTACATACCAATTATTTTTAAGGCAGGTCTGTACAAATGGAACCATTGCAGCTGTATTTGAATCACATGGATTTTCTAAACACAAATATTTTAATAATAAAACAAAGGCATCTGACTGAGTTCTTTCTCATTCTTAAAGCACAGTAGCTGACCACATCATGTACTAATACTAAACATTTTGATTACATTAGATTATTTGGAAGAGATACACATTTTATCATTTTAATGTATACCAGATGTCATGAGAGAATGATTAGCCATTTAATAAGGTATAATATCATTGTCTCAACAAGATGGCCACTTGAACCAGAGTTCTAAGTTATCCGTAAAGGATTTTAAAATATGTTAAGGAAAAAGCATTAATATCAGAAGAATAGTATAAACATTTCTGGACAGCCAGCAAGGGAACATATTGGCTCAACAAAAGCACAAAATATAGTTACATATTTTGGAAAAAATCCCAACTATAATTAAAGCGGTACACAGATTTCCTGAAAATGTTGAGAAATGGCAATGCGCAATGGAAAAGAAAAACAGGAAAGAAAAGCAATTCAAAAAAAGTCCAAAAGACTGAGTATCAATTGGCAACATGCATGGGCAAGCTGAGTTTGCCAGAAAAGGAAGAAGAAAACATGAAAATAACTTGGACAACTAAGAGAGGAGACCAAGGAGAACTAACCTTAGAATTCTGGGAATCCCAGAGGAAGTAATGAGACAAGAACTGTTTGAGTTCTTCTCTTCTTAAATTCTCCTCTTTACAGACAATGAAATATCTGAGCCCCCCCCCCACACCCCCATGAGACCTGGCCTTAGAAATGCACAGACAACACAGAACAGGCAACAAAGCAGAGCAAACAGAACTAAGTGTTTCTGCATACCAAACAAGCACAATCATCACTTACAGACAAATACCTGCTCGAGATCAAGTGAATGCATAAATACATTAATAATGGCCCAGAAATGTATATCAGATCACTGAAGTCAGAAGTGTGCCCTTTGCCATATCAAGTTAACTTGAGAAAGAAAGAGAATGACCCAAAAAGCAGAAACAAATTTTAAATATTTCATAAATATGTAGAAAGTTACTAGTATGCAATGCTTTGCGTTAACAGTATTTTCTAAGGGATGTCAAGAATGAGACTCACATGCCTCTCATTATTATGTGGTGACTGCAATCCAAAACAAGTTGCCAGAAAGCCACGCATTTTACAAGGAGCAGAAAAAAATACTTCTCAACTTCTTTGCTTAAGAATTCTGGACAAAGCAACAAATAATAGAGGTAGGGAGAGGTCCAGAAATGTACACAGTTTAATTAAATATATTCTGAATTTTATCTATTTGTTAACCACGTGAACTCAATTAGCAAAGTGACCTTTTAAAATGGTGACCTGGGATCACTGCCTGGTTAAGTGACTTGCTCAAAGTTACATAGTAAACCAATGGAGGTACAATGGATCAAATCTCTTACTGTTGACCTGCTACAGGAAACAGTTCTTTAACAGTTCAGGGAATTATGTGTCACACAACTCTGAGTCACCCTAAAAGTTAACAGAATAGCAGGTACTGCACAGACATGCATTTCCTGAATGATAATAACTACAATACTTTAATGCATAGCATTATTGGCCGTACTCCTCACAGGGTAAATGTGACAAAGACTCAGTCTTATGTAAGTGAAAACAAAAAACTATAAATTGAATTTCTAAATTTTATACCTTTCTGACTGTCTCAGCAACTGAAGGGCACAAAAACACAAGAATATCTCTCCAAATAACCTGCAGCAGTAACACATCGTACTTCCAAATGGCATGAGTGCTCAATCTATTGTTGTCTTTCTTTCTCTCTCTCTGTCTCTCCACAGAGGTTTAGTGTAGTACTAAACAAGGTAAATGTCTCTAAGCCAGTAATAAATTATGATTTTTTTCTCTGACACACACCTGCTTAGCATTAAGAAAAATGTTCTGCAATGCATCTGGAATTGGTGGATTTGCTATAAAGTCTCAGCAGGCCATGTACATGCAGATGTATTCAGAACCTTTAGTGCACATTTTCATGTTTTTTTATAATATATAGATGAGCCAAGGGCACAGTTAATTATTCTTTGTAAAGTGTTAAGTCCTAGGATTCATCAGTGGTGGGTCCAGGAATTTGCAAAAGTTGGGGGCGCACTCTAGAAAGTGTTCCAGGTGGGGTATGGTGTGGAAACTAGAGGACAGTAGGGTTCTTTTGAAACTCTTTGGGGGTGGGGGGCTGTGGAATGATCACCTTAAGGTGTTCTGACAGCACGTATGAAAAGACAGCAGTATACATTCAGTTCAACATCACTATGTTGTGGTTGTGGTACTGGAAGTAGGTAATTCCTGTCCATGATACAGCAAATTTACAAACTGTATTAGTTGTTTGGAGCCATGCCTGGAAAAGATGTTTTGTTACCATGCCTAGAGGAAAGGTCTGTGGAGATCACTGCACTACCCTGGAAAACAAATATAAATAAATGCCAAGTCACAGTCACCTTAAGTACTAGTATAGCTTACATATGCATCATAATAACCTAGCAAAGAGTTCCACTGAAGGTAACATTACCACAGAAATACCATAATAAGTGTAAGTAAATAAATAATGATTTCTGTGAAAATAAATAAGTCGACTTAATTAAAAACAACACAGTAAATTAATGAAGTATGTGTTGTGAAAAAAACTCCCAAAAACATGCACTCACTTTATTTATAAGCAATGTACAAAAACAAATGCAACCATTGTATTGTTTCACAGAGAGCTGTAACTCACAATCTACTTCAGTGTTATGCAACATTAAACATAAACCAGACACAAACTTTTGGATGAATCATCAAAGATTCCACTGAACTGAACATAGCTTTGAGTAGTGGAAACAATCCCAAAACACAGAGATTAGAGACAAATTTTTACTGATAAGATACCTAGCCAAAAATAGCCATCAGGTGTTACAAAACCATTCACCTGCAAGAACTCCAAATATTATAATACATTCTAGAAATTCTACAGTCTATTGAACTGTTTCTCCTGTTGTGCATTAAATAAAACCCCTCATAAAATATGATTTTAGAATGTACTGAGTGTACACTGTCTCCCAACAACTTTCTTGATGAATTCTAAAACTACATTCACTACCTTCCCAACTACTGGGAAAGAAATGCTCCTAGCACATTAAGAAGACAGCCTTCCCTTTGCATCCCCAACTTCAGACCCCTTTACAAAGCATTGTAAATAATAATTGTTCTTCCATCACACTAGCTCCCCAGAAGAAACATAATTTTTGCAGACTCACAAAGGCTGAATGATAGCCAGTAAAATAAATGGTCATTTTTATTTGCATCATTAACATATAAGCTCCTTAAATAAAAAAAAATAGTTTCTCTTCTTTATCAAAAGACTAAGAACACATGCCACAAACACTCCCGAACAAAACATTCCCCCATGATCAGCAAACCAGCCAGTGTCAATGACTTTAGACTAATCTCTATTTTACCAGCTCAAGAAAAACTGCAAAAGTTAAATGCTTGAAAAGTTAGTTTGCTCCTAATTAACTGAATATAAACAAAACATGTGTGTTTCTTCCTAGCTGTCATTGTGGATTTTGTTCATGTGGAAGCACTCGGACTGCATTGTTTACCTTAACAGAACCATATTAAATGTAAACACATCATGTTAAATATAGATAAAAGTGATTTGATGGGGTCAGTGTTCATCAGCCTTACAGACACCTTCAATCTGACAGGTTATTCTATTACAGGATTCCACAGTTTGAACTGGTATAAGTAATAAAGTCTTCTAATGCTTCAAGGATATTATTAACAACAGACGATTCAAAGTAAAAATTGATATGACCACTTTATCCTCTTTCCCAGTAATAAAAAACATTCCACCAGGCTCTGTTTGCCACTTCTACTCGCCTCCCTCTTTATCAGTAGATTTCCAACAAAGATACCCCAACTTCCAATAATAGCTTATAAATATGGTATAGTGAGCTACAGAGCTAGCACACTGCATTCTATCATAAAGAAAGAAGTATTAAAATACCTCCAAATACTTTATAATTTTTAATTGATATAATAAAACTTTGTTACACACACATACACACACACATGCACACACACACACACACACACACACACACACACACACACACACACACACACACACACACACACAGTGATCTTTGGGTAATTAACCCACACTAGCCTTTGTTCCATAAAGTTGCCACATAATTTACAGCTACCAGGAACCAAACAAACCTAGTAGCTGGTGCAGAGAGTTAAGGCTGTCGGCTGTAGTTTCTTGGGCACAAGGTTTGATTCCTTCAGCTCTCATTTACCTACTGTCTGACCATGAATAATAACTTAACCAGACGTTGCTCTCTGATTAACCTCATAAAAGGATGTGTGTGCCCAGTGGATCTGTTTGGTTAACAAATAGGTATTTGTAACATCTAAGCTTCCAGCAACACATAGACATTGCAAAGTCAAAAATAAAAGCCTATCCTGTACAAGGATAGCAGCATGTATACTTTTCTCCTGAAGGTAAATAGTAACAGGGAAAGGAATACTGCTAAAACATTTCAAAGACAGCCTTCCCATTACATCCACAACATCAAACTTTTTTACAAACCATTGGAAGTAACAAATGTTCTTCCATCATACCAGAAGAAACACCACTGCTGGACACTTGTTCAGGTTAAGTAGTGGGTTTGGCATAATGGTTAAGGTCTTTACCTCATAAGCTTAAGGAATGAGGTGTAATTTTGATCTTGGGTTAGTGGCTAGACTTAAAATGGCTCTTCAGAGCAGTTAGCCTAGTATTCACATATGAATCTAATAACTAGTAAAATAAAAAGGCATTCTTTATTTGCATAATTAATATTTAAACTTCTTAAATTAAAAAAAAGTGTTCCTCTTATTCATCATTCATATAACACTAACAACTACTTTCTTGGATCCATAATCTTCAGTGGCCTATCATCGCTACTGCAAACAACATACAGCAAACTTCAGTCACAGACCATAGTTTTTAACTTTTTGCATCTTATATTTTAAGGAATCTCTGCCTTCCTGTTTAAAATAAACATGCCCCTACTTCTTAACTCTGTTCAAAACTTTAACATTTGCTTTTAGTGATACAGAGTATAACTGCTGAATGAGCAGCAGAATGCCCAACAAACCTTCAGATGTATTATTATATTTATCAAAACACTGATTTATGCATTCGCAAGCTTATCTCTACATACAAGCACATATACTGCTGCTATTTCTGAAATATGTTGTAACAGTTTTCTTAGATGCCATATACATAAAAACAATTATTCACGCACTGAAAAAAACATAACAGTGCATGCTATAATACTTAGAACTTTTCCTTCCTAAAAAAATAACAGGCTCATCAGAAAATGTAAATCAAAACTCCAACCACTTCTGTTCTGGTAACCAAATGTCCAGAATGAAGGAATCAGCTAGGAATGTAGTGCCGATAAAAAGGTTTAACCACTTTATTTAAAATAAAAAACAACCAAAGAGTTTATCGTTTGCATGCAAAAAGTGAACGCTTTCATCCCATAATACTCTTCAAACACAGTTATTTATATAAAATAATTAAATGAATCACATGACCCCAGGTCATTCAAATAATAATATTCTCCATTAAAATTTAAAAACATATTATCTCAAAAGAGAAATGTCTTTTGGCTTTTCCCGGTTAGGGGTCACCACAGTGGAATTCCGGTCTGCTCATGATTGGCAGTGGATTTTTACGGTGCCGAGTTGTCAGCCCGAAGCCCAACCTTCAAAGAAGGTGCACCCATTCATGCACGCACCTACCTGCATATCTTTAGATGTCATTTGACCGCAGGGAGGACATGCTTTCTCCGCATAGAAAGTGCTCCAGCCGAGAATAGAACAGGAGAACCTTTTGCTGTGAGGCAACAATGCTAATACACATAAAGGCTTTACTCACAATAAATAAAACATAAAATTATACAACTAAAAATGGTGACGACCAAAAATAATAAATAAATCATGTAATACATATAATCACAATGTTCTTAAATTCACTAAAATCCTGCTTAGACAATATTAGAAGATAGTGGGAAAACTGATAAAAAAAACATCTATAAAGAAGGATAAATAGTAACATAACAATGCTGTATAGTGTTCATCAGAAAATATACCACCAAAAATGCACTGCAAGCCACACATAGTTGAGAGTGTACCTTATTTGGTGGGTGCATTTACATTTTAACACTTTCATGGTTTAATTTTAGAATTTTTTTAAAATAAAGATTATGCAGGTTGAAAAGAAAAGTACTACCAAAGATGGTACGCTGTCAACTGTGAATGGCTTTGGCGATACATTTTCCAGATGAGTACTGCAGCAAGACTTGTAAGAAAGAAAAGTTACCTTACACTCCTAACAACTACTACTCACACTAACTAGGATCAAATACTCCTGACTTTGGCTGTACTACCAGTCTGGAGATACTTGAAGTCATTCTTCTAAATTAGTAATTCCTGCTAATTTAAATTAAATAAGCTTTTTTCTCTCATTTTGTTTCACCATTCTCCCTGACATGTGATACGTTCCTTTCTGTGTTCTCAGTAAGTGCCTTCTTAAACAAGATTTCAGATAGTTGCGGAGCTATTTAGAATTTTGGGATCAGGTCATCTGACTGGCACCTTCAACTGCATTTCAAAGTGCAATTGCACTCAACATTAAGGAAAACAAATGAAGGAGCTCAGGATGAAATGGAAAACATTTACTGCTTTTGTTGTACATTTTCTGATTTCAAGGAAAAACAGTGTTTAAAAAGGGAGGGACGCCTGCCCTTGTGCCAAGGCCTAAATCCGCCACTGCTTATAGTGAGAACCATGGAACTCAAGAGAGGAGTCAGTTAACTGTACCTCATTATCATTGCAATACAATTGAGAAATTATACCAATGCAAGAAGCAAAAAAAATAAGAAATTACAAATAAAAACAAGGCAAAATTATTAACATTAATGAGCACTTTCATAATATGGACTTATGTTTGTATTCTGAAAGTGCTCACTAGAGTTGTACATTTTGTTTCAGTTTTAGTACAATTTATAAAACTTTTAAATTGAACAAAAATGCATATCTAACCAGGACACATTTAGACCAACATACAAAACGCTCTATCATCTGTGTAACACCCTAGGATAAGAAAAGTACAAGACTGCAAGTGTGTGGATGTTACAAAGAAAAAAAATGCAAGGCAATAATTTATCATACTGAAGCCATATCATGTATCACTTACATTACTATTCTAGAACTTCTTTCGATAGATGAAATGATATGGCTTTAAGACTCGTATCCCCATTTGCACTGCTTCACCTTGTCTTCAAGTCCTGCTTCAAGATTTATGTGGGTTCAGATTCCATAGGATGGTGTTGCCATGTGGAGTGAGTTGGTGAGGGAAAAGACAATTATGAAACAGCAGAGGAAGATTTAAACACTTCAGTAGTAATAAAAGTTTAGAAGTTGCATTTTTTTTAATGACTAGTAGATTAATAAAGTAACAGAATGTGATATTGCATGTTGCCATATAAGGTAACAGGTAAAAGTGTCAACTCTCATGAGCAGTAGCAGGTCAGACAGACATGTTTGCTAAACTATTGCCACACATTAGGGAGCCTATTTCTCATTAGCTCTACAATTTAGCCAGCGGGTGAGATAGACTTTTCAGTAGAGTGGCAGTCAAGCATAAGCCTCTCTCTTTATGAACAAGAGCCATTACTGTACTTTGAAAGCCTTTAGTAACTGAAGTTGGACTGGTTTGATAGTATTAAAAAGAAAAACAGAGGCTTTATGTTTGTTACATTTTTACTCCAGGGACTGGGGCACTTAAAGGGCACATAGTTTCATGAGGGGCAAGAGCTATGTGCCCCTGGGAACTCTGGTGTGCCACTGCAGTGAGTGAAATGCGAAGCTTATCATAGTGGAAGGGATGTCTATTTTTAGAAAGAAAAAGGAAGATAAGACCTGCACGCTAAACCACTCTGAGCTGGGATGGGCGCAACATCAAACAGTACGGAGATTATTTATTTATTTACTATTTTTTTTTTACTGCATAGGTCAAAATGACCTTTTTCAGCCACAACTTGGACTGATCAAGCAGATAACATACAGAATTATAGATAAGTGGTTGTATAGATATTACATAGTAATCAAAGCAATTATTGTCTATAGAGAAAATTCCACCATTGCATGTGAGTCACACGTCATATATTTCTGTAAAACAATTGCATTGTGAACATATAATAAATAATTGCATTAAAAATGTCACATACACTAGTATATATCAACACTAAGTGCATTATATATACAGAGTATTTGAGCTTGTTGTATAACTGAAGAGGGGGAAATGATAAGAAAGGGTAGTAAAGACTGGCGCTCCAGGTAATTGTAGAGAGGGTAGAAGCTGTAGTCTGCAACCTGATATTTCTAAAAACAGATACAGAGCCAAAACTAATCAATGCCAATGGCCCCTAATCAAGGGCATTATAAAATACTATAACTGCTCACTTTTGAAAAAGTAATAGACAAGAGTATTTATATGGATGCACAATATATGATAAATAGGACATTTGCAACTGTAACATCTGGTGTTAATAAATTACTGTAAACCTCTGTGTTCTGTAATGAAATAAACACTACAAGAAAGAGCATTTTGAGCAAACTTGGGGATGTCACTGAAAATCAGCAACACTTTATAGGTATGGCTGAAGCACAAGGTGACTATAAATCAATATGAGAAGAGACAACTGTGTGAATCTACTGGATATCAAAATAATTTGTTTGGTAGTCACCCCAGGAAAATGGACAAAGAGGAATAATAGCAATGATCTCTGCAGAGAAGATCAAGTAGAATGACTGAAAGGATGACCATCTGGTGCAAAGGGATGATGTCTGAGGTAAAATTTTTCTAACCAAGTGGTCAGACGCAGTCTAGTATGAATGATGTATGCAAAAGCTTTAGTGCAATCAAAGAAGTGAAATCATAGGAAATGCTGTATGAGCAGATCATGATGCACAGCGTTCAGCCAGGTAAGGAACGCTAGGAAGGGGAGCAGAAGGGGAATGAAGAACAGCCAAAGTGATGTAAGGAGGAGATGTAAGGAAGAGAATGAAAAAAAAACAACTACAAGGTAGTAGAGGGGAAGCAATAACAGGCAAGGAAGATGATGGAAAAAGAGGAAGAAAGGGAGAGAATGAAAAAAATAGAAGTGAGCAGAAGGTGGTAGAAATAAAAAACACACACACACAGCAACCAGATGAGGTAAAGCAAAGACAAATTAATATCTAAAACATAGATAGGAAGCTAGATTTAGAGGGTAAATAAAAACAACAGTATTTAGAACAAATCAAAACTTAGCAGGGATATAGACAAACCCCAGGATTCAATATAATCTATGTAGCCTCCATGTAGATCATACATGGAATGTATCCATGTACACGGCCACGGTTGCCCAATGGCAGTGCGCCATGCATATTAATCATGGCACACTGCCGAGGGAGATCACAGTAATACAGATATTGAATCTATGTATGCAGTAGTGTAGAGGCTGCCCTGTAGTTGTGGAATGTGATTTATTTTAATGCTTGTTTGCACGGCACAGAGCAGTGTACAGCAGTGCTGAGCTGCTTTTATACATACACACTAAATCCCAAAAGACCACGAACAAACTGTTAAAGCACAAGGTTCACGAAAAGAGACACCCAAGCAAAAGTCCGTAAAAGTCAGGAGAAATCAATAAAATTATCAAGAAATCTGTGCAAAATAACGTAATTCATACCCTTCCTGTATGTGATTTTAGGTTCAGGGCCCAATAATTGATATAAATGATTATCCTCTGTAATAATGGCCCAGTTTTTATGCAAGATGTTTCTAATGAAATGATGGAAATCTGGTGCTAATATTTAACCCCTCTGTATATAACTCATTGCTACTAGGTATTTCGGAAGCTAAATTAAAAGACATACCTGACTCACCTAAAATGGGTTTAAAATGTCCTGAATGTCGCTTAAATATGACTTCTTCTTTAATTTCAATGATCAAACTTGGGGGATAACCCCTATTCTCAAACATATTACTCAAATTGTCACATTCTTCTGAAAAATCTGAATCATCAGTAATCATTCTAGCTGCCCTTACCATCTGTCCTTTTACCACCGCCTTTTTTTGATGGTAAGGGTGACAGCTACTAAAATGAAGAAACCCATTTGAGTATGTTGGCTTCTGATAAATTTTACTAATAAATTTAGCTTTAGCATAATCCTTACATAACATTATGTCCAAAAAGCTAATATTATTGTCTGGGATTTCATATGTAAAATCTAAGAAGTATGTAAGTTTTTTCATTTCCTCAATGAATTTTATTATGATTTCAGAGGGACCTTTCCATAACAAAAACATGTTGTCCTGGTACCTAGTATACCAGGCGACATATTTCTTAAAAAGAGGTTCATTAAACAAAAGTGTGTTCTCCTAATGGGCCATGACACAATTTGCAAATGCCCCCCCACATGGCGAACCCATGGCCACGCCAGAAGTTTGACGATAAATTCTACCATTGAAGCTAAAGAAATTATATTTTAAAACCAATTCTAGTAAGGTCTCTGTGATATAAATAATATTGTCTCCAGCATTTCTATTTTCCAGGAATTCTCTCACCCACTCTAATCTCAATTGTTGCGGGATAACAGTATAAAGGTCTTTAACATCAATTGTTAATAGGACAAAATTGGGATCAAAGGGGATCATGTTGATATTGGCTAAAAAATTCCATGAATCCTTACATATTTGTTTTTCTCTTTCTATAAATGGTTTAAGAATCCTATCCACATATTTAGCACAAGCCACCAAAATAGATCCCCTACCATCTACAATGGGTCTATACGGTGGATCTACTATAGATTTATGTATTTTTGGTGCACCAAAAAAGATGACAATCTAGGTGCCGAGATGTTCAGATATCTATAAATATCTATATCGATAAACCTTTCCAAAAATAAGTCCTCTATTGTGCCCCTTATTTTACCATAGGCTACGTTCACCTCATTTATACTAACCTCCTGGTAAGGGCCAGTGTCTAAATGTGCTGATAAATCATTCTCATATTTATGTCGATCCATAAATATTAGACCACTCCCCTTATCGGGTTTCATTACCCGAATGTTGCACTCTTGCAACAATTTAAGGAGCTCTCGTTGGTGAGTTTTAATGTCCAGCTTCCTGATTCTATCCTGTGGTCTATTAGAAGCTAGAGATCTAAGATCTAACTCACAGGTTCTTTCAAAAACTTTAAGGCTATCCACTAGGGGGGATTAAACAAACTAGCTATTCTAAAAGGATTAGTAAGTGTGGAACTATTTCCTAAAACAATAGTGAGGTTAAGCTTACGCACGAACAATTTGAGGTCGATGATAGTTTTGACCAAGTTCATATGTGTATCTGGGACAAAGGAAAGACCTTTAGAGAAAAAGTAACCTTTCCATAACAAAAACATGTCGTCCTGGTACCTATTATACCAGGCGACATATTTCTTAAAAAGAGGTTAATTAAACAACAGTGTGTTCTCCCAATGGGCCATGACACACTTTGCAAATGCCCCCCCACATGGCGAACCCATGGCCACGCCAGAAGTTTGACGATAAATTCTACCATTGTAGCTAAAGAAATTATATTTTAAAACCAATTCTAGTAAGGTCTCTGTGATATAAATAATATTGTCTCCAGCATTTCTATTTTCCAGGAATTCTCTCACCCACTCTAATCCCAATTGTTGCGGAATAACAGTATAAAGGTCCTTAACATCAATTGTTAATAGGACAAAATTGGGATCAAAGGGAATCATGTTGATGTTAGCTAAAAAATTCCATGAATCCCTACATATTTGTTTTTCTCTTTCTATGAATGGTTTGAGAATCCTATCCACATATTTAGCACAGGCCACCAAAATAGATCCCCTACCATCTACAATGGGTCTATACTGTGGATTCACTATAGACTTATGTATTTTTGGTGCACCAAAAAAAGATGCCAGTCTAGGTGCCAAGATGTTAAGATATCCATAAATATCTATATCCCCCAAGTTTGATCATTGAAATTAAAGAAGAAGTCGTATTTAAGCGACATTCGGGACATTTTAAACCCATTTTAGGTGAGTCAGGTATGTCTTTTAATTTAGCTTCCGAAATACCTAGTAGCAATGAGTTATATACAGAGGGGTTGAATATTAGCACCAGATTTTTATGTACATTTTCTATTGACCATCATTTCATTAGAAACATCTTGCATAAAAACTGGGCCATTATTACAGAGGATAATCATTTATATCAATTATTGGGCCCTGAACCTAAAATCACATACAGGAAGGGTATGAATTACGTTATTTTGCACAGATTTCTTACGTATAATTTTCGTCAAATTCGCATTTCTCCTGACTTTTACGGACTTTTGCTTGGGTGTCTCTTTTCGTGAACTTTGTGCTTTAACTTTTATACATACACAGCTGACACCGGCCAGACATTTAAAAATAGAAACCGGATGATATTAATTTTTGATGTGTTTTTTTTTTTTATTTTTGATTTTTAATGCTTATTTTGTGCAGCGCAGAGCAGTGCACAACAGTGCCAAGCTGTACTTACACATACAAAGCTGACAGCTGACAGACATCTAAAAATAAAAACTGGATGTCATTAATTATTTATTATTATTATTTTTTTAATGCTTGTTTCAGTGGGGCAGAAAGGTGCTTAGCAACACCAACAGGTACCTTAGTAGTATATGTTAAGATAGACCAGTCTTCTGTACTATCCAAGTGGCTACATAGGTGGAGTCACAACCTGCAGTGTAGTAGGTACTGGGCTTGAGTCCTGAGGAGTCATACATTTTACAATAAGTAATGTGAAAATGTGTCAGGTCACTGAATGTCATTTTAATTCAAATTAAAAATAGTGTTATATTTAGTAAAGCTGCACGATGGTAATCACTGCTTAAACATGGTTAACGGTCTAGTCTTGTTTGTGTGTTGCTAAGCTTCACTTAAACACAATTGTGCACGTTTCTGCAGAGCAGTGCGATGCTAAGCAATAGGGCGCTTTTTTGAATGTTACAGTATCACATGTAAGGACAGGAAAGCAGCCTATATTAAGGGCTATAGGTAGGAATTCTACACCATTCATTGGAGTACATTTTAGAATGTTGATATGCCAGGTGATGTTGGTGCGGGAGTGGGCTTTTGGGCTCAGAGATGGGGTGTACAGGAGTCCAGAGTGTTTGTTGGGCTCTGGGTTCATAACTGTTAACCCCAGCTGCTGCAGGGTGATTACCAGGGCTCAAATGTAAAGCTGAAGCCTGGGATTGGTTGAACAGGGATCCTACCAGTGGTATTGGTATGCCCCGCACTGATGAGCAGTGTCGTCACCACTGTGATGACCTGAAATAAAGGAAGAGGGGAACCTTGGACACCGCAGTTTAAGAATCTTGGGCTGGGCATTCCCCATAGATATGCACATATATTTCACATTATTTTGGAAATATTCAAGCTGAATCTGGTCAAAACTCTTATGCATAATGGTTTGCTTCTCTTCCAACAGCTGCAGCTGAATGGGCTTGTGATGTCCAGTCTCACGCTGGGCGCCTGGCCAGGATGTACCATGAGTGGGGTAAGTAGGGATAATTTCTGATAAAATGTAGTGCAATAAACTATACACAATACTAATAGCAATAAAAAACAAAGTTTAAAGTAGGCTTGTGCTTCCATAAGTAATGTGTGCAAATAACTGTAGAAGGGCTGTATACACTGCATGTGTATTCTAATCTGACTCCAGTCAACTGGAAATATGTCATTAATAATGACTGCAGAAGTAATTACCTGATAAATGTATTGCACTACCCACAGTACAGTCCAGGGCCATCTTCAGGCCAGTTTGAGTTAAATCATGCTCTCTATTCCTCCCACTCCAGGAAAAAAGTATATTGGTAAGGTGGCCCATGTTCTGGGAAGGTATCATGTCTCTAAGTCACAGATTCTAAGGAACAATAACAGTAAAGTGTAAAGCAGGATTGTGCTTTCATAAGGAATGTGTTCAAATAACTGTGGTAGGGCTTCATTCAATGCATGTGTGTTATAATCTGACTCCATTCAATTCTTACATTAAGTGCACGTGTCTCCTGGAGTCACAGGTTTTAGGTTCTACTCCCATGCTAGTCAACTAAGACATGACTGCCTGTGTAGGCTACTTAATGTACATGAATATACCTCTCAACTTTCACAATTTTTCATAATGTAATGACAACTGCCCAATCTGTCTGGTCCTTGATTAGCAGGTAAATGATGGCCTGGAATGCTATTTATTTGCAAATATGTGTACAGAACACCTTGGTAGTAATGTATGAGCACAGTATGTGAAGTAGTTTCCTGTAGTTGGGTACCTGCATCTGTTAGTGCTTGGCCCCATACTGTCCCATGCTAACAGTTTGATGTATGTACAACATCATCTATACAGGAATCGGAGTCACTGTACTCACAACTGACATGGCACACCTGTAGAAGTATGTATCGGTAGTCTGTGTAGTAATATCATCTGCAAATTCACTAATGTTATGTTTTTCTCTCTCTCACCCTGTCTTCTCTTCTTTTATTTATTACTGTTATTTATTATTATGATTTAACATTAATATATTCGGTTAAACTAACCATTATTTTGGCCTTATGGGTTATTTCATACTGGTCTGCTGTTAACATACTCACTGTTATGTTATTTATTGTTGTGTTCCATATAATATACCTTAATATGTATTTGGATTAAGTAATATTATGTTCCATTACATTAATAATGACATTGGTTTGGTTATTATTAATCTTAACTTATGTTTAAATCTAATTTACTATAGCGTGACAAGGTAGATCTGTTCCTCGTGATCCACCTACCTTGGCTCCATCAGCCATGGCACCAGGGCCCAGCACAATCTGGGTTGCAGCCTGGTGGTGCCCCATCCACTGCCCCTGCACTACCTGTGGCATCAGGTTGTTCTGCTCTATAGGACAGGGCTGGGCTCACCTCTGGGAGCAGTGGTGTAGGGTTCATTTTGTCACCCGAGATGAACTGCCAGGTATGGTGCACAGGTTGTTGTTCCAAAGATTTAGATGTCACCTGTGCTGGATGGAGGGCATGTTCACCACTCTGGTGGGGCATCCATCACTGGGGTAGTAAAGGAGCAGAGCTGACAGTCCCATGGATGGGAACTTGAGTCACACTGATACCTTGTGGATGCATGTCAGACTGGTATTCCACAACACCCTCCTCATCCATGGTGTTCACCCCCCCCCTCTTGTGTCACACACCAACCCTGTCTGCTGTCTTGTCTGTCTGCAAAAGCTTCCTCACCTTATCAACTTACTTCCCCCACATGTACTTATGTTCCTTCCCCAACATTCCACTCTCACCTTAAAATAAAAAGAAATGGGCACCTGTCCCCCCCCCCAAAAAAAAAATATCAAAAATATCATCTCATACATAGCTGTTCATCTTGCACACGTGTCTACTAGACACACGTAATTTGGCTCAACTGGCTTGACAATGCAATTATGTTGTCCCCACCTCCTCTCTCTGGGGTGACAGTCCAAATTCATCTGCAAAATCTGTCAAAGTGCACAGTTGTTCCTGTACAAGAAATGAATAGCTATAGTTCTTCCCTACACCCTTCCTGCACATACCTACCTGCCTTTCACTATGGTTTTCCTCCTGCTTGCACCCCATTTCACCACTGTCCTAGCTCACCTTTTTTCTTTTCTTTAAAGATTTTTTGTGTGGTATGCCGTGTCACTTTCTTTAGCTATGCTAAACAGCGTTAAATTGATATATCTGTGTGAAATGATAATAAACATGTACAAAATGTACACCTGTGCCTTATTTCAAAAGCTAGATCATTGCACCTACAGGCCAGAGCATTAACCTGCCACACCATACAGCTGTTAATTAACACAGGTGGTTCAAACAAAACATAGTAATTGCAAGTTACCCTAATTAAGCATGTTTAGGCAGAGCTGCACATTGCACCATGTCATGCAAACTTGCTAAAAGAGTAATAGAAAAATGGGAATGTAACTTGGAGTCTGGTACAGGACTACACCACTAGAAAGCCAGAGACAGAATAATGGATGTAAGTGAAGTCTGTAATAGCAGGTAAATGTGCATTTTTACCAACAACATTATAAATTCACCTGATAAAACAATAATGGCAAAATACATGTTCAATTGGGACTGTGGTGGAGAAATACATCCATATAAAGCCATGCACATAACAATGGATGTAAATGAGGTATATCACAGCCTGTATGTGTACACTTATATATTGACAAATACACTGGCTTTGCCAGTAACTTAGTAGCTTGGTCTGTTAAATGCTTTAAAAGCAGTGATTTTTGGCACACATGGTTCCAGGTTCAAATCTGGTGGTGTGCAACATTTAAATTACATTATTGTGAAGCCATCAATCAATGACTGTGTCATCCACTAGTTATCCACCCAATGCATTTCAAATGCAATGTCTGCTATTCAGTGATGGAAGTCAAAGGCTTGCAGATAGGAACACAGTTGATATATCCCTGTAGCAACAATAGAAAGTTTGTAGAGTGTCAGATCATGCATTAATATGCATCCACAGAGGATTTTAACTTGGGTAATGCAAAGGAGGCCCATTAATATCAGAGTGCATCACACAATCATTTGATAATAATATTGCGGATTAGCACAGCTGCACAATTAACATACACATATGGAGGTCCTGTTAGCAACAAGGACTGCCAGCACACACATTCCAAATGACTACCATAATGTAACACATGGCCTAGCAGTTGCCCAGATGGTTGACATAATGGTATATATTGTTTATTACTCTGTTAGTGATATCTTTGGCTAACATACTTACATTAAATACATACCTTAATATCCTGAGGGATGGGTTCCCCCAATCAGGCTATGACTGTATACCACAACTACCAGTGGTCACACCTTTACTCATAAATACTGTTGTCCTCCACATTCTGCAGCATCTCTCACTATGCTTATTGCTGGCAGCAGTGGCATCAGCTGCAGCTTGTAGCCCACACACATCAGTGTACATCCCCCCCCATGCTGATGCAGTATTTCTACCCAGCATTTCCACCCCATCTTATGAGAAAGGGGATGGATTCTACATTTAGGCTTTATACTCCCTTCAATAGTTGCAGAAGATTGCCTGATTACACTGCAAATCAGATGTGTATGCTTCAGTTACCATTACTCAACCACAGATTGGCTCAGAGGCAATCACCTGCTAATGAGGTATACCTTAAAAGAAGAAACCTCAAGCTAGGGGAACCACTGTTAATGATAGTTAGATACTTTGCATGAACCCTTTGGCACAAGATATATATATATATATATATATATATATATATATATATATATATATATAGATAGATAGATAGATAGATATCGGCTTCTTTCCAAAGAGGTATATTTTACTCCAGCAAGTATGTAATTATTTTATCAGCAACATGATGCATGTGGTGGAATATAGTTATGGGGATTACGTTAGTATGCCCTTCTTAGAACTTTACTGATAACATGCCATCCACATGTGTTACAGCTACAGAGTGACTACAGTACAGCAAGCGTAGAATGTTATGTGTTAAGTAGGGACACAGGTCCGCTAGACAACACCGCTATTTGGGACTGTTGGTTATATAGAATTTAGTGGGGGGTGTTACTGCTATGGAGCACACTACACTGGACTCCTGTCTTGGCTGTGTTATAACACACCTGTATCTGCCATGCCACAAACAGGAATATTTGACTGATACTATTACAACACTTGCACCCACAACCTTTGTCTGTTGTGGCCATACCTCTCAACTGTACATATGTTACCAGATTATCTAGAGTTTTGCCTTTTATATTTGGTCCATTTTTCATAAAATTGTGGTTTTCTGGCAAAGTAGTGGCAGATCATTAAACATTGTAGTCAATTAAGGACATCTGATCTGCAGACTTCATACCCTGCAAAAGTGTCAAGGTCATGCAGAACCTGTTATCCCATCAACTGTGTAAGTTTGTAACACCAACAGTTAGAAATTGTCCCTATTTTTTGGTCTTTGTCCCACTTTCATTTATGGCTTTGCCCACATTTCTTGCTCAAAGAGGTTGAGACATATGGTTAGGCACACATTTGATGTTTACATGTGTAATCAAACAGTGAATACTGATAACTGTCCTATATGGCTCTACCTTCTGCACCCCCATGTATCTGATCTTGACATGTGTTCTTTTTCAGTTGTAGTTCACCAATAATGTATGGGCGTCAAAGAGCCCTTTTCACTGAGCCTGAGAATGACGTCATTGCGGAGGTCATATGGCAGCATTATGAGATCCTACTGTCCAGGCAGAGATACAACAGACAGGAGCAGGATACATTGTGGGCAGACCTGGTCCACAATGTAAATGCCGTTGGTCAGCAGAGCAGGACATATGAGCAGGTGTGACACCATGCCACGGATATGATCCATGCCACACACAGAAGAGCAGTGGACATGGCCAGGGATTGTGGTGTCACTGGTGGACGGTCTGCTGCAGAACGACCATTGTCAGCCACTGAGGAATTCCTGACAAACCTAGGAAAACAGGACAGCTCACAGGCATCCATCACACAGTATGTCGTGGATGTGGGTGGCACCATTTCAACACCAGAGGAGTGTCCATGTATGCTTAGTAGGATCATTATTGGAATACTATAGCATACAGTGTGTCAGTGTGTACATAGTTTTAAATGGGTGTCAGTTTTTATTCTGGGGGGAAAAGAGAGTAGCTGCAGTTTGAGTTTTAGGCCAGATTGTGACCAGCATACCAGATTACATAATAGCTACTGCAAATGTCACATACTTTGACTTATTCCCTGTTATAATGTAACATGCAGTGATATTTATATTACCTTTCCCTCAAATATTTTCAGGAATACCAGGAATTGGAGAAGGCCATGGTCCTGCTCCTGGTAAGAACAATACTGTTGTGTTACACATGCATATTTAATGAAATGTATATGCTAAACTGTCTTTCCAGACCTGATGGCTGGATTGATGCACTGTCTGCCTGATTGCCATCTGTAGAGATAAATTCTGACTGTACACAGTTTACATCATACCTAGGCCCTGTAAGTGTGTCCACAATGATAGATTTGCAAATACTGTCAGGACAGTACAGATTGCCAGATCTGTCAACTGTGCAAGGGTTTTACAAAATGTCCACATTGGACATCATTTTGGTATTGATCATGAGATTCTTCTTTAAACAGCTTTTATTTGCTGGTAAATACAGATTTGGGTTACACTATAATGTCCTCATGTCCTACTATTACAGCTTGTAGATTAGACAAGTCTGTGATACTGACAGCAGTGCATACAGCATAACATATATTGCAACATAGCAAAGCATAGCATAGTAGTGAGAGTATTAATGTAATGCTGTTCATTTTTCTTTCACAGGTGACCTTGGGTGCTGGTCTCTGTCCCTTCACAACCTGATGTTAGAGTCTGTTCAGACTCTAATGATGATGGTGGCCAAAGTGACGCACAGCTGGGGCTTGTAGGGGATGAATCTGACATAGAGGTTGACATCCCTTGTCTGACCTCATTGTCACCATACACAGTCAGTATACCTATGCATACACAGTCCCCTGTGGCCACAGATATTGGACAGTCGGCACTCCATAGGTGACTGTGCTGTCCACACCAAGACATGGCAAACCATGGGCTCATGGTCCTGGGTGTTCCCCTGGAGGGCACACTCCCAGAAGACAGCAGTCACCCTCAGGTAGTAACACAGCATCTGATCTTGGGCTGAGGTGCCAGTGCAACTCCAGGTAGATCCAGTTCACATGTCCAGTGGTGGAGGTGATGAACTGTCAGGTCCACCATGCACAGCTCACAGCTGTCCAACATACAGACACATAGGCCTAGCACTAAGCATGGCTGTTTTTACGCACACTCACACCTCACTGTCAAAATCAGGTCAGCTACAGACACACAAACCACATCTCCATGCTCCATCTTTCCTGCTTCCCTTCCTGACTCACACACATGTATGTCAACCTATTGCATTAGCCTAGGCCTCCTGCACCCCCACAGAGCACCCTGCGCAAGTGATGATGGCTGTGCCACATCCTTGTAATCTGTCTCATGGATGCAGGGAAAGAAAGGTCTGTGTCTGATGCACAGAGTTACTATTTACATCACTACGTGCTATCATACATTGTTTATTTTTGCATGCTGCTTGTAGTGCTCATTTACAGATAATCCACAATGTCATTTATAATGAGCCTAGATTCATATCATGTGGTTACATTACCATTCATGCTATAGAAATGGCTTTGTGGTCACACAGTGAAAGGTGTCTCGTGGAAATGTCTATGATTGTCTTTCAGGATTCTGTAGAACACAGCCATGCCTATACATGTACAATAAAACCATCAATGTCAAAGCATAGGACTAAATGTCAGCACAGAAGAAAATGTCATCAGAAAGGTAAGAAACTATAGGTTCATTGAGACATGGGTTTATATGTGTTTAATAGGCTAAGCAACACAAGGGCTTCCTGAAGCCTAGCCATGCATCCCTAAAGTGCCACAAGGTCTGATACCCTGGAAGAGTGTCAGCAGGGTTTTGGGTGCTGAAACTTCTACAGGCCAAGGTGTGGATGATGAACAATCTACACTTTATAGGTGCACACTCCAGACATTGGTACTTAACAATATATGATTTTCTTGTTCCCCATCCAAATATGTAACTTGCACTTGATTTGCATTAGGGTGGAAATGTCCTTCATATAGCCATGGAGCCTGTTCTATATATGTTGTTGTCTCTGGGTTATATACCTGTCTGTCCAGCATGTGCCATTTGTATCACAGTCAAGGTGTAGGTCTGGAGAACAGGTAATTGTGGTGCTAGTTGCTTTGTGGATGTGTAGGAAGTCCACAGTGGCATCTGAAACCACCCTGTATGGCAGCCATATAGCTCTCTTCCAAAGCATGTAGGAGACAGAATACATGGATAGGGTCTTAATGCAATCTCCATATGACATGTTACATACACAGTGTAGTGGTTTACTGGGATCCTGTGGCTGCTACAGTTGATGAATATGCCTAGTTGGTTACATGGCAAAGGTGGCATTGCACTCAGTGATAGGTCTGATGAATACTGAATACAGTGGAACAATGACTTCCTTGGATTTACCTGTCCTGCCTTGGTTTACAGGTCATGTTACATGGACTGCTTTACCTGAATTTACTGACAGTTTCAATTAAAGGCTAGATCACTATCAATGTTTTCATAGGTCCCTGACTACTTGGTCAACTGTAGGTGGTGTGGTGTCAATACAATAGTTACAATGGCTGGATCACTCCCCAAAGGATATCATTGTGCAATTCTTGGCATTTACTGTTGGTCCATGGCTCTAACAGCAACTGTATGTCTGTGTCAACCCCTCCTGGATAACATTTGTCAGTGTGTGATGCAATAACAGCTCATAATTTGTAATTATCAGCAAATTTAGTCAGCCACAAACCACTAACAGTGGCCACATGTGCAGAGATGTTATTGCATGAAAGGAGCAGCATGAAAAATGATTTATGAGGACATGCACTGGTGACTGTCCTCATTATAGAGGGGGACTCCTCTTTGCTAATCTCATGGAGCCTGTCAGTCAGCCATTTGGCTATCCACCGGCTGACATACTAGTTTGTACCTAACCACTTGAGTTTGTTAACAATGAAATGCTTTGTCAGGCCATAGAATGTGGAGTGACTCATGTTTTCCTCATCCATTGATTTGGTAACCTTATCAAGTAAGTCTACCAAGTAGGGTAGCCATGATCTGCCCATGCCTAAACAAACTGTGTCTGGTCCAGTGTTTGTGGGTATATGACATCTCTATTGATCATCTACCAGGGTCTGTAGATGGGCCCCCTTTGTGCATATGGATGACAGTTGCTGACAATGCTTGCTTGGTGTCTGTGGTGAAATACTAAATCCAGAGATCCTGAAAGGTCATGTGTGCAACTCCCTATTGGAGTTATTTCCATCATGGTTTCCAAGATAAATGTAACCCAAGGTGTCTGAGTTTTCACAGAGCACTGCCAAACACTGTAGGGGAAACTAATATGTGCACCCTGTAAACTTAAGGATGGACCATTTAGTCAGTTATTCTGATGTTATACACTAATCAAGCAGTGCCTATTGAAAACAAAGAATTATCTTGTGATGACAGGTGAAAAGAGGGGAGTAGCCTGAATTGCTGCTGCCTGGTTACTACTACTGCTGGTCTCACCATGGCATCACTTTGTTGGAATACAAAGCTCCTATCCTCTGTATCTCACCAGAAGCAAAATATTACCACTAAGCTCAAGATGTGAAGCAAGCCACAGTCTGTTTGTTGATCCACACACTTGTCCCAGATGATGCAAGCATCTGTAGACTTGTTGCAGCCTTTTCTGGGTAAATGCCTTGATTAGCAACCAGACCACTCATCTGAGTTTTGCATTTATTATGACTTGGGAATCTGAGCCTTGTAGGATTTCACTGGGAAATGACCTGATGTTGATTAAGAGCACAGGTGTAGCAACACAGTATAATGTTGTATGTCAGGTGACATACATGTCCAAGGTTGATGTGGCAAAGTCCACAGTGGCAATTGTCCATGTTAGGTGGTGGTAACACAGCAAGTCATGCAGCCTGCCCTTCAACAGCATCACAGAGGAGCTCTGCATGACATGCATGTGAGGCCTACTGCAAAGGAGTGGCCAACTTTGGGCAATGTAGTTGTTTCTTCCACATGTCCTAGTTATGTAAAACTGTACATTTATGTTCCTGGAACACAACACTGTGTCCACATCATTCCACAACTCATTCATTTGCTATATGGTTGTTTGACAGGATTCTAGATGTGCAAGACCAAAGTAATGACTACAATGTTGAACAAGTTTCCTGTGCATGCAAGGACATCCATATCATCACTGCAAACATATGATACATATGGCGATGAGTTGGTTGCCAACATGCACATCTCACCTCCAACTCCACCCAAACCTACATCACACATACCTACATATGCAAAGCTCCTTAACAGAAACAGATATGCACACCAGCCACCTCACCAACATAGATGCAAGTATGCTACATATAATACTACCTCTGCAGAACAGTACACATAATATCCCATGCACCACTGTATCACCACTGAAACCCATAAGGTAAAAGAGTAGATCACCCATATTACTCATATTTGATTACATCATGAAACAGTTTGCTGCCCCACTCAACAGGCTACATAAGAGGAAGGTCACGGCCAGCTGTATGTGAGTTGCCCTGTTATGCCATATCACACATGCACTCAAGTCTGTCAACAACAGGTACTGCTATGACTATGTCATAGTCCGTGTTTCTGTGTATGACTTGAGATTTACCTCTTAGGAGTGTATGAAGGGAAAGATGACTGCCCTCTCGGAATATTTGTCTCAGGCAGGTATGCCCTTGGCCTTCAGCTTCATTTTACCCTCACCTGGGATGATGCCTACATGTGAAAAAAATACATGAGTGATGTCAATAATTGGCTTAGCATCTGGTGTCATTTGAAGGGGATCTACTATCTGTCACCCTGGTATGACATGATCAAGACCTTGTTGCTTTGTCACAAATGATCTTCATCTGTCACATGTGCAATTTTGGCTACTGGTCAAGGCCTTCTCACACCAATAGTGCTTTTTTTAGGTGGTCTCACAGGGACAAAATTCTAATGTACAAAGCCCATCTACAAACAGCTTCAGGGTTATGCTGCTACATGCTAGGAGTGTCAACACGATACTCCACTCACTGGAAGCAGACCTCACCTTGGTAGACGTACACATTCGTTCAGTCATAGACACCTGGGTCAGGGCTGTGGAAAGCAAAGCAGCCATAGCAGTCTACAACTCCTTCCACACATGGACCTCAAACTCATGGCACGCAAAGTAATTGGGTCAGTGTATACAAATTCATTATGGATACATACACATCCACATTGGTTACACAGTATGATTCCTAGAGACAAAGCAGGTGGTATGGCCTTTTTGTAGGCACATATTCAAGTAATTGCCAGCTACAGGAGCCCCTCCATGAATCAGGACACCCACTCTGCTTATTGGCATATACATAACTCCAGCAGGATACACCCAGACACCATTATCTTGGGTAACTTTAAGCACCCACCGACTGGGTACTTTACTCATGCTCAAACTCACTTGCACAAATTGTCCTGTCTTCATTAACCACAATGCCCTGGTCCAGCTGGTTGATACCACCACAAGGGGATCCTACATACTATATGTGGTGCTTACCGATATGGAGTACCAGTGCAGTGCCCCTCCCTGGTGAGATATGTCAATTAATCGGTCTCATTAAAAGTACATATCACACCTGACACCACCCCCTTTTGTGGAAGATACAGTAATACACTTCATCAATGCAGATTATGACCTCTTATGGGATGGTATCAATAACTTCACTGCACCTCCCCCCTCAGAAGGAACTAGCAACTATGCTGAGCTGTACACCAGTGCTTTATCCAGACACCTGTATAACTGCATTGAATTGGCTGTACCTGATAGGTGCAACACAAGCTCATTATGGAAGAGCAAACCTGCCTGGTGGACAATTGCCATTAACAGGCTGTACAATAACAAGGAGTATGAGGAAGGAAGCCCCCTGAAATGAAAACAGTACCTCATCAGCATGAACAAGAAAATAAGAGTTGTTGTGAATTTCTACAAAACAAAGCATTGCTCCAAATTAGCCTATCCCACAAAGTATAACCACAAGCCATTCTATATTTACATATGCAACCTAAAAGGAAAGGCCCAGTTTAGTGCTAAACTTGAACTTCATGATACCACATATACTGGTGCTGCAGACGTATCTCATCTTTTGGCTGACTGTGCCCACAAAAAGCTCACTCATTTGTCCCTGCCACACGTACACCATGACATAACTACCACCTGTCCACTATCTTGTATCTCTGAAGAGCATGTTATAACTGGCCTCTCTAAGAACAGAAACACAGCATGTATGGGACTTGTTAACATCCCAGGCTGTGCCCTACATGGGCTCCAACATGGAGTCGTAACACCCTTGGGCACTCTTCCCAATCATAGTATAACCAGTGGTTCATCACAGCCAACTGGAAAGCAGGCATGGTTATTTCATTGCACAGATGTGGTGCATCCACTGACTTTGCAAACTATATGCATATCAGCCTCATTATCCATATCTGGAAGGCCATGGGGCAGATAATCATGGTTATTATCAACTAAAATGTAGGTAACATTCAATTACTTGAACCCTACTCAGTTTGGATTTGTCAAAGTGACATCATGACCCGTTAATCCTGGTGGACTTCTTTCGGACAGTCACTAAGGACTTGGCTGATGGGAAATCTGTACATGCAGCCAACCTGCTCTAAAAGAAGGCATTTGACAGTATCCCCACAGAGGCATCATCAAAAACACACCCAACTAGACTTCAACACTTATATCATTAGAGGGGTTGTTAACAGCCTCACTGATACAAGTCATATAGTCCAATGAGGAAGACACCTCCAATAGCTGAGCTGTAGCTAGTGCTGTTCCAGAGGCTTCTGTCCTGGGTCACCTATTGTTTGAAATATATGTCACCAAAGTACAAGCACAACATACATGACTATGGCTGACAATGTATGATTATACCTGCTGTGAGCACGGTCATGCAATATACATATCCTACATTACAGTTGTACATAGACAAATGATTGTTGCAAAACACATGGCCTTAAACTCAATGCAAATATATGTATCATCATTCATTTTGGTAACAGTAATGTTCCTCCCATGTAACGCATAAATAGTGACACCTTAAGTACATATGCAGGGGTGAGAGACTTGGTGACACATGTTGACAGCTACCATCACTTAGATCAGCATGTGTACACAATGGTGAGTAGATCACTATATATTGCACATGTCATACATGAGGGCATTGACTCCAGTATAAATAGTTAGTGCTTCCATGTACTCTTCCCTTATCAGGACAATATTTGAGTGTAATGCCTTTTTTGGTACTTTACTCACCAAACAGCTGTGAAAGGTTCCTCACAAGAGGGATACAAGTCTTCAGCATTTGTCCTATGGAGATTGTCTGAAATAACCATCAATTTAGTGTGTGTCAAACAGAGTACTCAGAGGTGACCTCTGCTTTGGATATTAGTCAATCTAACCCTGCTTTATTGGACATGCTGCACATGCATAAGTGAAATGGATAACCAGTTTATTCCCAGTTAACATCTTAACCTGGTATGTAACTTTTACAAAACCTGCTGGAGGGAGAGAATTGTCTACCTCAGGTTAACACACATTTGGAACACACTTCCACTTCATGTCAAACTGAGCAGCTCATTGGCCCTTTACAGATGCAATCTGTATGATTGGATGGGTGATGGTAATTACACTACATTGGTTCCACCTAAGTACACCCTGGACAGGGGCAGTAGGTGTTGAAAGTGTTAATAAGGGTAAGAGGTGGCTATGTGTGTAAGGGCCCTAGGACCATTAGGCTATTATATTCCAATTATACTATGATACCATAGGCTGATGTAAAACACTGACTAACAGCCACACACACCAGCATGGATGCAGGTAAAAAATTACCATTACCTATTTACGTATATAGAACACTGGATAACACACACACAGAAAAAGGGCTGGAGGCAGTTTAAAACACTTACCTATCTAGTCATACATACTATACATCACCATACTTAATGCACACACCACATCTTAAGTCCAATTTTAACATGGCTTTCAGTACTCTTATAGTAGATGACATCATCAGGCCTTGAGGAAAAGAATAGTTCCAATATCTGCACCACCTGATAGGCCCACAACAGTGCAAAACCTTGCCTTTGCTTGAGGCATTGTGAAATATACACTTGTTTTGTGTGGAGATGCACATACAGACAAACAGCAAGTGGGCTGGAATGAGATTAGAACCGCTATATATCTATTCTTACACACTATAGATCACAGTAGTTATCACACTCACCATGGTTTAAGCTTGATTTTGGCGTGGCTTTCAGTACTCTTATGGTAGATGACATCAGCAGGCCTTGCGGAAGAGAATAATTCCAAAGCCTGCACCACCTGCTAGGTCCAAAACAGTGCAAAACCCTGCCTTTGTTTGAGGCATTGTGGAATGCACACTTGTTTTGTGGGGAGATGCACATACAGACACCCAGCAATTGAGCTGGAATGAGATTAGAACCCCTTCCTATCTTGTCTTATACTATAGATCACAGTAGTTATTTCATGCACTACAGGTTAAATCTGACTATAGTATGGCTTTATATACTCTTATGGCAGATGACATCAGCAGGCCTTGTGCAGAAGAAGACTTTGGGGGCCTGTGTCAAGTGAAAGGCTAACTAGTGCAGAACCATTGCAGTTTTAATTTACATTTGTTTGGAAGGGAGATGCACATAGACACACACAAGTGAGCGGGAGTGAGATTAGATCCCCTACGTATCTAGTCTTACAAATTACATATCACACCATTTGTTGCAGGCACCATGGCTGAAGTCTGACTTTAATAATGGCTTTAGGTACTTTTATGATAGACGACATCAGCAGGCCTTATGGAGGGGAAGACTTTGGGGGCCTGCGTCAAGTGCAAAGGCCAAAAAGTGCAACAATGATGCAGTTTTATATTTACATTAGTTTGGAAGGGAGATGCATATATACACACACACACACACACATTGGGCTGCAGTGAGATTAGAACCTCTACCTATCTATTAGTATACACTACAGATCACAGTACTTATCCCACACACCACAGTCTAAGTTAAATATTACAAATGACTGCAGGTGAAGTTATTGTAGTTAGCATAAATAAGTCCTGTGTTTAATAGGTTTGTAGGGCTGCATAATCATACAGCTTCCTACTGTCAACTGCAGCTAATACCCTAACAGTGAAACAACTGCTTTGTAAGCTAACTATATGTCAACAACCTGTGTTGGGCATATGAGTCTGTTTGCATGTGGATGGACAGGCCTGTGGCAAAAGTAAATTTACCCAGGCAATGAGTAGGCATACACCATAATACATTGCACCAGTTGCAGTTATTGATGTGTGTTTGTTGAAATCAGGCAGATACAGAAGGACACACTGAAGGTTGGTGTTCTTGCTTGTATAGCTATATACATATGACTTCACAATATATGTATGTACTCCTATACCATGCCATACATTTCAAGGGTTCCACATGGTCTGTTAGGGAGACATGATATGACTCACCACCATCCAGCTGTTTGCAAGTACACAGGTGTAACTAATGGTTATGTGTGTTTCACAGTACATTGTGTTCTGCTGTCACAAGTGGTATTATTTACACATGCTGGGTGAAGACAGCCAGAACTGTCAACTTCAGATATCCCAATAATCTTAAGATTGCAATACATGTCGTTCTATGCAGTTGTGAATGTCTGTAAGTTCTTTATCTAACATTGAGCCTTTCCTTGTGTCCCTTCATCCAATGCTTTACGTGTCATACTGCAGGTTTACTGCCCATGATCTGTGTATGAAGGACAATACAGACACACAAACTCACATATATACATAGATATATCTGTTTATAAATCTAGAGATACTGTATATAAGACGTGTGTGAGCATGCTCAGTGGCATTTTGGCTTGTTTACACATTGCTTAGCAGCTGGCAAACGGAAGATACACTGCTGACACCTGAGACTTCCTGATGCATAAACTGACTCCATCCCACACTGAGGTATACTCCAGGCTGGGAGTCTGAGATGATGTGGAAAACTGCAATGTGGATCTACCTATATACCCAGTTCCTGGAATTAATCTACAGATCCAATCACTGTGTGCTGCATTTAATAGTCACCTTTCTGTTTCTGTCTTCTAAATGTTATATGCTTACTTTTCTATGTATTTAATGGCATCTGGTGCTCCTGTGGCCAAGTTGTTGTGTAGACATGCCCAATCTGTAACACATTTAAACAGTATACCCAATCTTAAGCCATCTGCATACAGACTGTAGGACAACTGTGATGTGAAAGATAGGTGCTCAGACCACTGTACAGGAATTTGTGCCTATTACAGAGCCCCTTGGGGCACCCTGACTGCAACCATAACTATCACTTGTCCAATTGCTGTACAATATTTGCCATGTTCTATATGAAAGCCATGTAGTTATCCATCTTATCTGGAGTGCGTCAATATCTAGTTTTTCTGATGTAGTGATCAGTGTGTTACATATGGGTCTGTCAAATCCACATGATTCCCATGACAGCACAATCATTCATTCACAACTGTTTTATTATATTGCCATACTACATCATGTTACAGGAGGTACTGGATGTGTTTTCTACATATGCATATTGATATACATTTTATGCCCAAGCCTTTACAATTCTGCTAATAAGTTATCCAATAGTAACAATGTACTTTTTAAATAGGTGCAATTAATATGTGAAATAGAATCATACTACCATAGCACACACAGGGACATTCTGTAAAAAGTTGTATGTATTGTTACTGTGCATGCATAATTGGATAAGTCAGGATTTGAACCCCAGACACCATCACACAACTCACCTGCCTTATTCCTTTGAGCCAGAGAGGCTGCCAGATAAGCCAGAATTCACTCAGCACATCATCACCTACATAAATATGTACTGTGCTATTCTCAAGTAAATTACACCTGACATGTATCTTCAAATTGTGCATTACTGTACTGATGCTGTGTGGCATACAACCTGTGTGAGAGGTCCTACCACATAACTTTACAGTTATGGCAGTTACATGGGGACAGTGCTGTTTTGCAGGGTGGGGAAGTAATGCACATACTCTGCCAGGACACACAGTAGTGTATCAGTTAACCACCCTTTCCAACATGTCCCTTGATTGATGTACCAGTAATCTGTTGCTGTAGGACTACATGTATATTCTGTGCATGGGGACGAGTGACTGGGAATGGAGATATGTTACTGAAATCAGTATCTGTAGTCCCATGTGGATGCCATTTCTGTCCAGGTCACCCACTGTACTTACTTGCATAATGTACTAGGCAAATACATACAGTCACATATGATAATCATCCTTTTGAGTAGTATGTAGATTATGGACTTACCTTGCAAATGCAGCAGTTGACACAACTGTAGTTCAAGGCTGACTCTGTCTGATGCAAGCATTACACAGCCAATACATAGGTAGGTAAAGTATGTGTGAGCTGCCTGGTATCTATTTTAATTTTTGTATGTGAGTAGGAGTAAGGTGTCAGATCCTGGGTCCCTAGGTTGTCAGTGAATGTGCTATGTATTGTCTCTTGGCCAAAGCCAGAGCACACTGGTCTTGTCTATATCTGCCTACAGGGATATCAGCAGGGGGATCCTCCTCTGAGTCTTCCTGTGACTGTGGCTGTGGTGACCTAGGCATTGGTGGGGGCCGTGTATCCCTTTTCTTTACTGATTCTGTTGTAGCATAGCACATACTATGAATATCTATGCACATGTTGCTGGAGAATACTGCAAGGCTCCACCAGATATATCGAGGCACTGGAGCCATATCTTTAGAATCACAAACACATGCTCTACAATGCTCCTAGTTTGTGTGTGTGCCTCATTATGGCCTTCTTCTGTGGGTGCGTGTGCATTTCTGATGGGTGTCATCATCCACAGTTGCAGGGCATAGCTGGCATCTCCCAGTAAATGGCCATGTGGGATGTCCCCCATGGCAAACATCTGGTACAGCTGTGATGTGTGTCAGTTATGGGAGTCATGACAACTGCCAGGGTTGCAAGCACACACACATTCATGATAATCCCCTGGGAACTGCACATGACTTGGCAGTTGATGGAATGGTATCCCTTGCAGTTAATGTAGATTCTATCCTGCTCACCAAGTGGTGCCTTGATATGTACATGAGTGCAATCTATGGCACCCAGTACTTCAGGGTAGTGTGCTACATGGTAGAAGTGTTGTCTATTGGTGGCCATCACCTCAGGGTCAAAGGGAAAAGATATGTACTCATGTCATATGGGAGCATAGCATCCAGAAATTGGTGTAGCATCCTGGATGCAGATGCCTGTGACACCTCTATCATGTCCCCTGTAGGTGTTTGAAAAGTATCTGGAACTAGTATCCTAAGGGCTATACATACCTTGGTTTCCACTGGGATGGGTTCCCCCCCATTAACTCTGGCTCTGAGTTGAGTGCCTCAAAACTCAGTGAGCTATTGTTGTATGTCCCTGTCTACCCTGTAGCGCTCTACAATCTCCAGCTCATGTAGCTCATAGTAGGTTACCCTGGGCCTGAACATTCTTCTCCTCCTTGGCCTAGGCCTATAGTCATCAGCACCAACAGCACTGACTTCAGCTTCTAGCACATGCAGATGTATAATAGCTGCAGCAGCCCCTAGCTTTATTCAGTTTAAAACTTCCAAGTCTGTACTCGAATGGTTCAAAGTATTGAGGGAAAACCAGAATGTAGGGTGTATGCATACTTTAGACAGTTGTGGTGTAGGTCCACCATGTGGTCTTGGTTAATTTGGATGCATGCCAGCTGCTTAAAATATAAATCAACATGATTTAAAGGTTTTACTTATTTGTACACTGTGTAGCTTAATATATGAATGGAATTATTAAGAAATGAATATTTCCAGTTTTACTTGGTAGCTTCCTACATCATTACTGTACCCTGCGGGGGGGGGGGGGGTGGTCACATGGACGCTCTTAGCTATGAGGAGCACCACACAAACACACACAGCTAGCACAAAATCTGCTAAAAGTAAATATGACACACCCCACTGATGTTATCCATATTCACTGGGATTGTGAACACCGTGTAGGAGCCTACACAAAAGGGATATGCGGACATGTTTCCTCATTTTAGCAATTCAACAACTTCACCTCATTAGCATACATATTCATGCTGACAACCTGGAAACTGCATAGATCATACCTCTGTGTGCCAGGCAACAGCATGACTGCACTGTTATACAGAGCTGATACAAGGTCCTACAGTACATTTCTGTGAAATATATTTATTATTTTTTTTATCAATTTTTTTTTGCATGAAGCTCATTTGCATACTGCGGCACATAGCACAAACAGGCAGATTAATAAAAAGAAAATATTATTGATTATAGCAATAATTTACCAGTAAATGCTTTTGGTCCACCGCAAGTGGCCTCGAGGGGACCAAAGACAACCGTAAATTTCTTTCGAGTATCCACCCACACTCCAAGTAGGTTATTGCTATTATACCATGGTGTTAGTTTGTTTTGTATTATGTTTGTATTGTTGTTATTTATGTTTTGTTTGCTTTTTTTTGTATTCTTCCACTTTTGTGAGATAAAATAGTCCACACTTTCAGTTTGTGTTTATTGTTTATTTCTGTTTTAATTTAAATACATGTTATTTTTAGTTTTTCGAAATGTTAGGAAAGGGCTAGGTGGTGCTTGGTATAATATAGTTTAAGCAGTGTAGAAGTTTATAAGTTATGTTTTAGTAGTTATAGGTATGTTGAAATGTGGTGTAGCTTTAATTTGTATTAATTTTTTAAAATATGTACTTTTACTATTTGGTCACTAGAAGGTGGTGTTGTATATGCTTTTATTAGATGTATGCTGATGTGGACGCTCGGTATGGTGTGTGTTTTATGTGTGGTGTGTTTTTAGTATGTACATTTTGGAGTTGTCTGTGTATAGGTATTGTAGGGAATATAGGTAAGTGAATGGTTTTATGAGAATGCTTGGTTTTATTGTGTTATAAGTGGTGGTTATGTAGTGTGTGTGTGATGTATTTGACTTTTATTTTTTAGTGTTCGAGGTGAGGGAATGAGGAGTGTAGTATGGAAATTGGTTAGTTTTCTGTGTTTTCATTAAATTGTTGTGTGTTTTGGGTATTAGATTTACTTTACTTTACTGTTTATTCATGATATTTAGCGACCGGACTTTGCTGGTTGGATTAGCCAATCAGCATGCACGTTGGTCGGGTTTGCGATGTTCGCATGGTATAATATACATTTACCTTTCCATTTTTTTCACCTCCACAATGTATTTCTCTCCAATACTCCTTGTGATATACCCTTTTCAGGGGAGTTATGTCCATATTTGTGGACATTTTTCATCCCCTACTACCTGTGTTGACTCTTGTACATGAAAAATTTCCACATACACTACAAACATGGGCATGGACTCTGCACAGATGACATTCTGGTTGCTGGATTGCTTTCCCTGCCTAATTTGAATATAAATTACCTGCTTAAGCAGGAAATTGCATTACCAAAACAAACCAAACCAATAACCAGGAACCAAGGAATTAAGGAATGAGGCACTGTCACCTTTCAGGACCACTTTACTATTAAAAACAACAGTCAAATACTTTCTTCTTCCTAACAAGACTTCTTCAGAACAGCTTTGCTCAACAAAGAACACAATTAAATAGTGTCACATCACCATTCCATGTGGTTCAATCAACCAATGAAAAACTCAAACCAATTAGTATAAAAAACAGGATATAAAAATGCATAAAAATAACCTAATAAACAGTTTCATACAAATAAACCCCACTTGAATAAAACATATCTAACACAATTAATAATAAATTAACCTTCTAAGCTTTTTAATTTTAAAAATTGGTGTTAATGAACAAGACTCATTTAAATCTGGGGGTTCTATAGCATTAAGTCTCAAAATCCAAATTAAAGTCTTGTTAGGAAGACGAAAGTGCTTGACTGCTGTTTTTAATAATAAAGTGGTCCTGAAAGGTGACAGTGCCTCATTCCTTGGTTCCAGGAAATTGCATTATGTGAATATTTCCTTGCACAAGCTCATTTGCGTGCCACTAAGTGAGGCTTACTGAATCAGAAATTGTTCACGCTCATGCACGCATTGAGCTGTGATGTGTACATGCAAAAAAAAAATATGTAGAGTTTATTGAAGTCCCCTTAGGAAGTTTATCCAAAGACATATGGAGAACACAAGTAGCCATCAAGCCCCTCAGGGAAAAGGGGCAAGGAGGAAAAATAAATTGGATGAGAAAATGCAATATGGTGGTGTCTGTTACCCCACTAGGGAAAGCAGGAATGTTAGGAAATGCAAATGAGAAAAAGATGGAGTTTGCCTGCTGCAGAAAACAAAATTAAAAATAAGGGAACAAAATAACTTGACGAGAGTGACCTATCCTTGTAATTAGCCCAGATACTATTCAAAGATGGGGAAAAATGGGGATCACCATAATATTCAAGAAAGGCATGGCAATACAAGTACAAAATGTCAAAAGAAAGAAGGGAAGGAAGGAAGGTAGTTAATATACAAAGGAAAGACAGAGAAGGATAGATGTAATAAAGTGAATTATTGTGTTTGCAAAAGAAATGATGATGACAGAACTGCAATGTCATATTCTGAAGCATAGAAATGAATGGACAGATATAATGCCTTTGAATGTATATGAGGAACTTTCAACAAAGCATTAAACCTAAAATTTCATATCAAGTGGTGGAGTAAGAAAGACCAGTAATAAAAAAGACAGAGAAAACTTAAAGTCATGATAGCAAAAGAGGAAAGTAAGAATAGCCTTCTAGAAACATAACTAAATTGAGGAGGGGCATCCTGTTTGCAGATGACCTTATACTGATAGTACAAAATCTGCAGTCATCATGTGGAATTGTATTAAAAAATCTGTTCAGTTAGGGAAGGTTATAGGACTGGAATATAACCAAAAGAAGGAAGTGATTGTAATAATTGCAAGTGTAAGAAACATGGGGAGGAATGCAAACCAAGGCCTAATGCTAAGATTTCAAAATAACCAAGAAACAAAGTACCTAGGACTAGAACTGTGGGAAACAGTAGCTAAGGCTGGAGAAAAATATTGGAACATAGAGGAAGAAATATCAAGCCTGTTAGAAAACTGGAGCAGAAGAGTCTTTACATAAGCAGGGAGGGTGAATGATAATTTGTTCAAAGCTGTGCTTCCTTCTCTGGCATATCTCAATGACAGGTTAGAAAACAGTCAAAAAGGAAATCCAAGAGAAGTGTGACAGTTTCATATGAGGATGAAAAGCATCTCAAATAGTAAGGAAATGGATGGGAATGGGAACAGTAAAATATGTATCTGGAGTCCCCGAATTCTGAAAGTTGTGTAAAAGAGTATAACGTCTACTGCTGGATAAGAAGTTGGAGGATGGAAGTAGTTAGAAAACAGGCTACAGAAGAAGAGAGGTTGATGAGAAAATGCAGAATATCCAAATGGAGACAGTGTTGAGAAATGAGTGCAAAGGAGTGACAGACAAGAGTACAAGCCCATTAGTGAGGGTGATGTGACTGATGCGACTATATGATGAGATCTGGCAGAGAGAAGAAAGAGTTAGAGGAGGGTGGAGCAGAACAATACAATTGTCCTTAAAGGAGGTTGAATATAGCTATAATAAGTCCTGACTGCAGAAGGAGTGGGGAACTTTGGGTGTTAGATTCAAATGAGTGGACAGAAACATGAGGCACAGTGGAATGGACTGACTATGATATGCAAGAATACCTGGAGTAATAAAAGCTACAAAGTAAATATCAAAAGGGAAGGAGGACCCAGAATGCAGAGAGAGTGAAGCTTGGCTGTAGAATTGTGAGGGATAGAAGGTAAAAGTTTAGGAAACCTAATTAACAAAATGGTAGGTCAACAAACAGAAAATAAAACAGCAATGGATAAGGTAAAAACTGATTGGGTAAAGTTAGAAAGATGGATATGAGGGGACAAGGAGTGGAAAAAAGCATGGAGTTTGGAATATGAAATACATTTTACAAAACTGTGGGACATCATTTGTTGCAACCCAACTGATGATGCTGTACTTCATTCAAATTAAAATAAGAGAAGACATTAACAAAATGGAAATGTGTATACACCCATGGAAACTGTTAGCTCATTCCCAAGGGATGTGCATGTGCCAGATATTAGTCACATCCACATGGTTCAGTGGTGGTGTCAAAGTAAAATGCTGTTCCTTGTTTACTGATAATTTCTTGAGGGTGGAGGTTGAGGAGCTATTGCTGAATTTCATTTTTACTCTGAACTCCAGATTTTATGATGTAAAGAGACCATTGTTAGTTTGGTGCTCTGGGACACTGAGTAGCAACAGTTGCTGGTAAACCTTATAACATCAGCTGTTGATAAGACTCAGAACATTCTTGCAATGAAAAATATACACATTTTGGCATCTTAAATATTTTTTAACAGAACCTCTCAGCTATAATATCTAAATTGTTTATTGGTTATGTTGGCTCGTGTTATTGTTGAAAGTTTTCTATGGGAACTTTAGAAGTGGCAGTGATGAGAACTGTAGCCGCAAAACTTATATGGAGGACCTTTACATTTACTGAAACATCCAAGTAAGAGATTCAGTATGTGACTGTTCTTTAGTGAAAGTTGTATGGTGATAAAAAGCTCTAAAATGAATTAAGTGCTCTGAAGAAAGAAGGTCATAACTTTTAAGACATTTGGTAGCTAGTTTGGACTATTTCTTTCCATTTGCTTTTTCCATATATAAGAGTGGGCAATAAAAGAATCACTTTTTTCTTCCCCATGAGGCATAGCAAGAACAACTTGGAAGGGGAACTTTATACATCTGCATAAGCACCTTCTTGTCCAGCCATGCCAAAACCCACATCTAAGGAATGGCTTGGTTAGAAATGTTCCATTCTATTAAAACGAGTATTTTCATATATAAAGGAAAGACCAGAAGTAATTGAAGCAATTTTCTGCTTGCAAGAAGTCCAGTTGATTTTGGAAGGCATTATAAAAACAAATAATATGAAGACTAAGTTTTGAATGTTTATCTAAATATTTGTACTTCTCAGACAGCAGGGGTGATGATATTAATTAGGAGGTCCTTCCATACTATCAGCCATGTTCAAACATATTCAGAGATTCAGGGCAGGCTACTAATAACAGCTTGTGTATGTCATAATACCAATTCAATAACCAGTTTGATTTATTCTCTCTTTAAATTCTATGATGTCCTCTTGGAAGATTTAGCAAGAAATGTACAGATGTCATTATGGGTGCCACAGCACTGATACTGGAGACTGACATGTGGTGCTAGATACAGTTTTGGACAGATCTATGAAAATTAGTTAGCAGCCATATCATAAGGTCCATGGCATTATTTTAAGAAGTTACAGTATTTGTGAAACTAACAACCAGACAAGCAGAGATTACTCTAATCATTCTCCCAAACAAGGAATTTTTCAATAATAGATTTGAGATATATTTACTGCCATGTTTGCAATCATTGTACTATACTGCTTCAAGGTATTTTGATCCTCTGACAATTGGATACAGTAAAAAAAAGCAATCCTGGTCTCTGTGTTTTATAATGGAGAAATAGTAGATCAAGCAAAAAATAGCTGGTTCAGTTTTTTCAGGAAATTAAAGCAATCATCCTTGTTACTTTGTATGTGGGAAGATGTGAAAGCATTTTTTGTATATAACACTATGCAAAATTGATGAAACATTTTGATAATTTGGTTAAACAGATAGAGTAAGACTTCAAACAGAGTTAGTGCTTAAAGTTCTTCTACTGGCATTTGAAAAATATATAAAGATTTGGAAAGCTCTAACTTTTAAGAAAGAAACTACTATATACATATATTATAAAGATAAAGAAAGAAATAATACTCCCAAGCTTTGGGTCATGCGGATACATTTGGGGTTCTTATACAAATTCAGGACAGAATTCATAAAATTGGATATCATTCTTAGAAATTAAAAGAAAATAGAATTATCCCTATACTTGCCAAGTTAAAATATGTTCATTCATACTTTCAAAACATAAAATCTCTGAAAGGAGAGCAAGACCCAGATGATTTAATAAATTGGTTTTCTGAAAGATACGCCTTCTTCTGTTACTTAATAGAAGAGTTAAAATTACCAAGAAGACCTTCAAAAAGGAAAATAAAATCTATGGGCCTAGATGGTCTTACTTTGAAACTCTGTTTTACCTTTTCTACTTCTCTTTTTGACCAAAAAGCAGTTCTTGTTAATTGAATTCTATCATCTATGCAAGAAGTTAGATTTATACTTTTGAAGAAGAAAGACAAAACAGGGTACCAAACTGAACATTATAGACTGGTTTCTATTTTAAATTGGGATTAAAAAAGGATTGCAAAAATATAAAATCAAAAAATATTTATTTCTCTAGGAAAATCATACTCAGTTTATCGTCTCAATAAAAATGTCTCTCTTGTTTCAACGTATGCATTCTGTTTATTATTCAAATGTCATCAAGGAACCAATATCATTCAGTTTTAATCTGAAAAAAAACTTGATTTATTAAATCAAAAAAATATGTTTATGATTTTAATTTTTTATACTCTTTAGATCAGTATACATTTCAAGTTAAAAATTTGCATGTCAGAAGATAGGCTTTTCTTTGAGTAAATAGACATTTAGTTACCTTGTTTTTTCAAGTGGTGTTGAAGTTAGACAAAGATGCCCTTTGTTTTCCACATTGTTTATAGTGTAACTGAATCCATTACTATAAAAATACTGTCATATAAATTAACCTTTGTAGTAAATGTAGATCATATATTTTACTTAACTTTCTTGTGTGGATGATATTTTACTGCTGACTTACCAACATCAAAAGTGTATTAGTGTGATAAAAGAATGTTTTGTGTGGCAGAGGAAATAGACTCAAGATTAACTTATTATGATCTCAAAAGTTGCTGATTTAAAAAAAATGAGAATGAGAATTTGTTATACCAGTGTTCCCAAAGTGACTTTAGCATGTAACTCACCAAAGATGCTAGAAAAATAAATAGGAAGTTGAAGAAATATACTCACATATTTTTTCTTAATATGATTAACAAATATTATTAAAATGTACATATCACATTTAATTGACTTCTCTATAATATACATATTTGGACTGTTTGAGATTGGCAATATATGTGTTAACAAGGAAGGTCTTTGGGTGACCCCACCATGGATACCTTGTAAAATCCTGTCTAAGTCTACTGAGCAAGGAGAGCTGTCTCTCCCATATTTTGAATTAAATAGTAAGATAATGGCTGATTATCCTACTACCATATGCCTATCCAATGGGAAACTATTTATGTCCAGAAACAGTGAATTAGGTATTAGCATGTCTTTTAAAAGAAGACCAAACAGTCCAATCTAGATATGATGCTGGATGCTGAGATCCCTCTACAGAATAGATAAAGGAACAACGTGTGATTTATTAGAATAAGAAGTTATTCTAAAAGATATTATACAAGGATTGTTTCAACAGCAAAGTTATTATGAATATTTAATTTTCCTCTGGGTCAAAAAGTAATTGGCATTGTTAACAACTCTGATGCAATAGATGAATCTAATATAGCAAAAGAAAAGTTACAAACCCCTAATCTCTAAGACTCTGTATGAAAAGTAACGGGAATTGTTTAAATCTGTGGCTTATCAGTATGCATTCCTAAGAATGCACAGGCAGTCTGATAATCTTAATGTTGATATTTTGCATTTCTTGTGGCTATTTGAAGGTGTGTCTGCTGGATGGATAGTGACTCACTGAGTAATATCTGCATTTTTGAACATTATGATTTGTCTGGATGGAAATTGACTCAATGAGTAATATCTGCATTTCTCAACATTATGATTTGTCTAACACCACACATTTTATTTAGTCATATTTTGGATGATATGCAGTTCCAGATGATGAAATCGGATTTTCCTTCTTACCTGCATGGTAATAAGGAGACATATATCAGCTGACTGAAAGACTGCTCCTTCCCCTAACTCCAGAAAATGGTGGAATATATTTCTAGAGTTTTGTTGTTTTACGAAAAGCAAATTTTATTGACAAAAATGAAGAAATACTGGTTCATATTTTTATTATTCATTCGTGTTATCATTTCATGGTTTCCCCTTTAATTTTCTTCCTTGCTAAGATTATGGGGCCAATTCAAAAGAGCTACTGTGAGGTGTACATGCGATAACCATTTCCAGTTCATTGACAGCCCAGTTACAGTTCTTTAACACAAAGAAGTGCAGTAACGTGGTGGGCTATCACCACAGCCAAGCTAAATGCTAATGACATATCCTGGGGGAGTAGGCTATGCTAATCAGCCATGTAGTCTCACCTAGAAATGTCTCTGGTATGGCATTTGCACAGTTAAGTGATTTAGAGAATCACTTTACTCCCTAAAGTAACACAGCTGAACATGTTAATGAACATGGCCAAAAACTTGTGTTCATCCATTGCAGGAGAGGTAAGTATGAGACAGTTCAGTGGAAAGGTAGTGTTGGTGTGTGTGTGTGTGTGTGTGTGTGTGTGTGCGTGTGTGTGTGTGTGTGTGTGTGTGTGTGTGTGTGTGTGTGTGTGTGTGTGTGTTTGTGCAAGTGTGTGTCTATGTGTCTATGCATATCTTCCTGGGAGGTCATAACAGGATGTGTTAGTTAGGGAATATTTAGGAAAGTTGTCTGTGTGTATATGTGTGTTCATATGAGTGAATGGGTGAGTATTGTCTGTGACTGCAATCCAGTTGGGGGGGCTTTGTGTATTTGTGTGAGTGTGTGTGTGTGTGTGTGTGTGTGTGTGTGTGTGTGTGTGTGTGTGTGTGTGTGTGTGAGTTTAAATACACGTGTATGTATGGCAGAGTGAATGACGGGAGGTTGCCTGTGCCAACATGATGCATGGACCACTAGTGTTACCTTCTGCATGTAAGTTCTGATTAGCACTCGCAGTAATTAAGGGTGGTTCAGAAACAAATAAATTGGCTAATAAGGAGGTCTTTCCTCATTGCAACTATCATATCTCTGAATCTCTAATTGCCACATCATATAAGCAGTCCCTTTTTGCTGCAGTTCTTACTGCCAGTACCAGGGTTCTTTCTGAATGCCCAGGAATGTATTTTCCTAATATGTTCTCTGTCATTTCTTATTGTGCTTGTCCCTCCCTAACTCTTTCCTTGTGTGTTTTATTTTAAAGTGTGCTTATCAGATATTGCAATCTATAGCTGATAAAGATAAAAATGTTAGTAAAAGACAAATGCTGGAAAAGTCATAAAGAAGAAACTGGATTGATGTATACATTTTGGAGTGTGAGTCTGATCAAATGATCTGGAAGAATGAATTTTGGGCATGTGAAAATGGGGGGGGGCGATTGTAAGATTAAAAACAGAGGACAACTATATATGTTATGGTTGGACAATAGCTAATATTGTACAGAAAGAAGGAATATGAGACTGATGTTAATAAGAACTGGAGAAACCAAAGCCTATGTAGTAACAGAATACAAAGGGATAGAGGAAACCAGGAGCCAGCCATAAATAATACCACAACTTTGACAGAATTTCACTGGAGGTCAAGTGGAGTGGAGGAGGAAGAGATAAAGAATTATACAAGTGAGCACAAGGTAGGCCAGAGATATGGAAATGGGATAAAGCTAACAATGAGTAGAACATGACTGACAAGTTCAATCAGATCAATTATCTCTATCAAATGAGGGTTAAAAAAGACAAGAATGGAAGGAGAGCATAAGAAAAAGGATACACATAATGTGCTTGAAAAAACAATGGAATGTGGAGATAGGAATTTCAGGGAATGCAGTGCATCTTATAAAGAAATTAGTTTATATTGTTGTACCAGTTGGACTATGCTTTTATATGCTTATTTCTGTGTGTAAAATCAGTCAAAATGGCATAAAAATTATATTATTTTTTACTCAGTGGATCATTTCTAAAAATGCATAGCAATTCCTAAAATAATAATATAATTTGTTATTCCATGGATCATACCTACAAATGTTTAGCAATTCCTCTTAGCTGTATTATGTTCTATTGTCTGTAAAAAAAATCAGAAATCTGCAATGTTCACCACTTTCTTCCTACATATTTGGGACATCAGTGTAATGTAAGTCAATATATTTCACATTTTCTTTCTTTCTTTTATTTTTATTGTGCCATCATATCTCATTTTTTCTAAGAAACTTATCAGTCATTCCACAATGGCATATCCTATGGCTTTAAGTTATGTCATGTAAATTATTGTAGATTTTTCTGCTTTTATCTCAAATTACTCATTAGCTGTTTTTCTTACTGTGGATGGGCTGTTGGCCCTTTTCAGAAGCAGGCTGCACTCTGGGTCCTTCATGATATATTAAAGATTTATTTCAACTACTTTATGACTGTTCTGGATTATAAGATCCCTTCTAGATTTTTCTACACTTTTCTTCACCTACTCTTGTTGAGTCACATTGGGAGCAGACTAAGTAGGGCAGAGTAAACTTCCCTCTCTCCAGCCATAGCATTTAACTCATTCCAATGGATCTCAGGCATTACTAGCTGCTGAGTGATATAATCCTTCCAGCTTGATCTGGTCTTGCCCTGCACTACAGATGGAATAACTTGACTGGGGACCATTCATGTGACCTTTATATAAGATCTCAACGACCCCGTGTGGTTCCTTTTGACCTAAAGAAGCAGTGGTTCAGTTTTGATGCTGTCCTGGATGACAAGCTCCTCCTGCAAAAAAGGATAAACACAGCAACCCTGAAGAGAAATCTCATCTCATTTCTGCTATGTTTACTTCTTATCGCATCATTTTGTCAAAACCTACAACTCATGACCATAAATGAGACCAAAAGCATAGGATGATTAAACCGAAAGTTTTGTTTTTATATGTTAAATAATAAAAAAATCCTCATCCCTCACATATCTAGAATTCAAAATACATAAAATAACGCATATATGATGGATTACATTGTTCTAATACACATATTGTGAGAGCCAGATGAAATCATCTACTGACCTCAGTAGTTAGAAGGACAACACATATATTAGTCATACCTGACAATTACAATTATTTTCTACTAAATAAGGTATATCTGCAGTTGGCATAAGATATGAATGTCCATCTGCTTCCACCTTATATAGTATCAAAAAAAGTCAGTATTCATATATGAAATAAATGATTAACTTCTCTACAAATATTACTAGATAAATGGTATATACAGGAAAAGTATTTTAAATATATGAAGGAAGACAAACATATAGATAAAGTACTGGAAGAAATATTGTTTAAACCTGGCATAGCAAATCAAATTAAAAAAGGAAAATTCTATGGATCAGATTTTACAATGTTTCTTTTGCCAATAAGGAAATGTCTCAATATCAGGAATGCAAAGGATATAATTTTTTTTTTTTTTGCATTTCTTTACTGGGATAGTCTGACTGGGCTGTCAAGCAAACTCCTTTTCAGCAGTGGCCTCGGGAGAAAAGCTCCACATACAGATTAAGATACATAAGAAAAAAAAATACATTTAGCTAATTGTATAACAAAGCAAAGCTTTTAGCAATGGTCTTAGGGTGTTAAAGCTTTCCAGACATGTATTCTTATACAAAGAAATAAAGACAACATATAGTTTAAAAAAAATTACAGTGAACATCATGCACCCCATCTGCTTATAGGTTGGGTAAAGACAGTTTGTCAGATAAATATTTGTTGTGCCCATTCAGAGTGGGTAGTGCCATTTTGGATTAGTTTGGAACATTGCTGGGTATTGTTTCTTAGCTTCCCAACAGAATTAAAGAATATTTTTATAGTTGTCCTTGGATTTGGATGCTAATTTTAGCTCAGTTTTACTTTCCCTAAGAGAAACATTCAGTGCTTTGTCGATTCCTTTGACAGTGTTTAATGTAGGCAGATTTAAATTTGTTGCATGACTTTAGTTTTTTTCCTCTTTTTTTCTACAGAGCTTAATTATACAGAGTGGTTTGTTTTTAAACTTCCCAACGCATTTTGTTCTTGTGGGGACTGCCAGGTGTAAGCATTTTTTCTAAGGTAAGAGTTGAACTTCATTGCATAAATAGCATGTGAATTTCCTCGGTTAATGGTGATATTACAAATACATTTGAAGAGCTCATCATAGATTTTAAGCTAATTTCCTTTTCTGAAATCCTCAAATTCAGATTTGTTTACTGAGGGAGTCCCCAAGACTTTAAATGTGAAGATCACTAATTTATGATAGGATTTTATATAACATGAAAGGATAAGGTTTAGAATGTGCCCCATGATCATCTCAGCACATAAAGGGCATCCTATGAGGGACGAAAACATTGATAATTATTTTTGTTTAGGGTAACCTACAGTTTGGAAACTTCTGTTTATGCATCATGGGGATCTGCCTGTAGTTCATATAGTCTCTGGCAAATAAGAAAATGCCCCCACAGTTTTATTTGAGCCTCAATAAATGATAAATGATAAACCAGGTATTGAGAAAGTGATAGCTTTACAATGAAACCAAATGTAAGTAATGGATGTGTTCATTATTTAAATATGACACTGGGAAGACCAATCTTGACAAAGTTTGAATTGAGTTTGTTGTAGTTTTGTGTGCTATGTTGGAAAATACAGTACCCCGAATTTGCTAAAAAAGCACTATGGAGATTGCAAGGACCTTAGCCAGTAAGTGATAGCCAGGCAACAATAACTGGAGGATAGCTTCTGTGAAGCAATCCAGTTTGTCTACCATATCATCCAAAGCCAAGAAATACATGACCACCCTAGAATGACACCAAGTACTTTTTCAACTATAAAGCCAATAATGTTTTCTTTATATTTAGGCATAATGCTGGTGAAGGTAGGACACCATTCAGTACCAGAGTCTTACCTGCGTTTGACATGTGTTGTAAGATCAGTCATGTCTCTCTTTATGTCCTTCATGGTCAAACACCTTACATCACTCACACCCATATGCGCTACTATGAGATTGTTCATATTTGCTTGGTATAAGGCACTGAAGAGCCCTTGTAACATCATGGATCCTGACATTAGATAGTAGATAGGCAAGCTATGGTTAATCTGTCCTTGCCCAGCATCATAAGTATGGTGCCAGTATGCCTGATAATGGAGTCTCCAATTACTAGAATGTTCCTATTTGTAATTGTGTTTTTAGTGGGAGCTGTCAGTTTACTGTATATAGCCTGGTGACTCTTTGCAGTGTATGAAGGTGATATTGTTCTTTTAGAAGCCTGCTGAGGCTTTATCTTCTTAATCCTAAAAAGCCTGGGAAGTCACTTTTTTGACAACCTCACCATATGCTGATTTGTTAAATTCATGCAAGTGTGTAGGTCTTTCTTATTTGCAATGGTGATGGACAGGTTGACAGACGAGATCAGACAGGAGTCCCCGTGGACTATGATGTTTGCAGATGACATTGTGAACTGTAGTGAGATTAGGGAACAGGTGGAGGAGACCCTGGAGTGGGGTAGATATGCTCTAGAGAGAAGAGGAATGAAGACTAAGACAGAATATATGTGTGTGAATGAAAGGGAGGATAGAGGAATGGTGAGGATGCAGGGAGTAGAGGTGGTGAAGGTGGATGAGTTTAAATACTTGGGATCAACAATTCAGAGTAATGGTGAGTGTGGAAGAGAGGTGAAGAAGAGAGTACAGGCAGGATGGAGTGGGTGGAGAAGAGTGTCAGGAGTGATTTGTGACAGACGAGTACCAGTAAGAGTAAAAGGGAAGGTCTACAAGAGGGTAGTGAGACCAGCTATGTTATATGGGTTGGAGACAGTGGCACTGACAAAAAGGTAGGAGTCAGAGCTGGACGTGGCTGAGTTAAAGATGTTAAGATTTGCACTGGGTGTGATGAGGGTGGACAGGAAGTATATTAGAGGGTCAGCCCAGGTTGGAAGGTCTGGAGACAAATCCAGAGAGGCAAGATTACATTGGTTTGGACATGTGCTGAGGAAGGATGCAGAGTATATTGGGAAACAGATGCGAAGGATGAAGCTGCCAGGTAACAGGAAAAGAGGAATGCCTAAGATAATGTTATGGATGTGGTGAGGGAGGACATGCAGGTTGCTGGTGTAACAGACCAAGATGCAGAGGACAGGAAGAAATGGAAGCAGATGATCCGCTGTGGCGACCCTAACGGGAGCAGCCGAAAGAAGAAGATGCAAGTGTGTAGGTGGTAGTATGTGGTACTCGCAAACAAAGGTACTTAGTGAGAGGATGACCTCCATGTTGTGTAGATAACTATACCTCTCACTGATTGTGTCATGTACCCACAAAGCATCAAGTGAAAAACTAAATAAAAGCATATACAAGTAATTTAAATATTAGCAATACCAAAATAACAATAAGTGCAGTTACAAATTTCTGTTTAGACATTTAGACAACAACTTCATCAAACTGTCAGAGGCAGAACTCAAGCTGAATTCTCAAAATAATATTGACACGTGGTTTTAAAAAAGCAAAAAAAAGGTTTCCTATAACTTTGAGATAGTAGTTTAAAGGTATGAAAATAATGCTATTAATCGTAATGGCAATAGCTTGATGTTGAGCAAATATACAGTTTTACAATCTCTTCTGTATAAAATATATACATCCAAGTAGGGTGTACTAGAAAATATTTGATTTCTACACCAAGCGCTTCTGCTTTATGCTGACACATGCACACCCATATACATATATAAATATATATATATATATATATATATATATATATATATATATATATATATATATATATATATATGGGTCTACTTCACGACTGAAATATCAAAATACTGAATTTCATTTGACTGATCACAATACCGAATTTTCAAAATACTGAAAATTCATTTGACTGAATCTCATTATTCTGAAATCTTACAATGCTGAATTTCAAAATACTGAATTTTGAGCCATAGACATGCACATTTGCAACATCAATGACTCTTTCCAAAACTTAAAAACTACTTACTTACCCTCTTAACAGAAACTGGACGATATAAAACCAAACTGTGGGGGGCTACGTAAGAAAAACTGGATGATATATAACCAAACTGTGGGGGGCTATGCCCCCATGCCCCCCAAATGTTGGGGGGCTGTAGTACCCCCACCCCCTAACTATATATATATATATATATATATATATATATATATATATCTATATACTAACTCCAAAATCGCACCAGTGAGGAAAAGGGCTCCTTACAGTACTGTGCACACTGCCACTACTACCGGGAGTACATGAAATGTCCACTGTATTATTTTAGATACTTCCCACAAAAATGTAAAGAGACATACTCACATTTAGAAAAACTGCAACACTACTTTCTACTCTACTATCGGTATTACGACAGTCAGCACTTTAAGTTACAGTAATGTGTTTTTATCACAAGCAAGTCACATGTGAAGGGAAACACATATTACATCAGTAGCTTAAAATTCAGTATTTTGAAATTTAGCATTGTAAGCTTTCAGTATATTGAGACTCAGTCACATGAGTTTTCAGTATTTTGAAATTTAGGTATTGTGATCTTAGTCAAATGAAATTCATTCAGTATTTTGAGATTTCAGTGATGTGAAGTAGACCCATACACACACACACACACACACACACACACACACACACACACACACACACACACACACACACACACACACGTGTTACTGTCTGTGTTTATGTGTGTGTGTGTGTGTGGGAGGTGAGTATGTGGAATGGTAAGTAGTCCAAGTATCTTTGTCTATTCAGAAGAGTTAAAAACATCTCAGACTGAGTGAACTAGACTGAGTGAACTTATGACTGTTATGAAACCTCTTGTAAAGACTGAACTTAGTAGGTAGCAGGCTGTATAGGTATAACATCTGTTATATTACAGGGATACAGATGATAGATAATAAATCTGTTGCTTGAACTGACTGGCTATCTATTTTGTAAACTCATCTCCATTTCATAGATACAAGATCTTGTAGATGAACACATCATTAAAGCACTGTAGTCTGTGGCATAAAGTAATTTATTTAAGCAAGAAGCTATAAACAGGAGTTGTGTTAATGTTCTTGCTAAATTTTGGGTATCTCATGTAATTTTGCCCACAGTTATATATTGTTTTCTGTGTGAAAATCATACAGTTTACAGTAGACACTGCTATAGTGGTGAGTAGATGACATGAGATTGTTTGCAAACTGAGCAATTTTATTACATATATGTATTGCTTAGACTGTCAGACAGTGATTTGTTCAAACTGCTCATGGGTAGATTACAGTAAAATAATTTTCATGCATGTTAGCATAATTCTGGAGTTAGGAAAAGCTTTGTTATATTCAGGCTACGTAGTTTACAGTCTGTTTCTTAATTGTGTTTTGACATACTTTGTAAAGTTCATTATCTATAAAAGTGCCTAAATGTTTTTAGTCTGAAAAGTGCTTCATAGGTCCATGGCTGTTCATGATTTGCTTATCATGATGGTTGCACAAAGAGGTAAAAGTTTGACATATATATATATATATATATATATATATCTATATATATATATATATATATATATATATATATATATATGGGTTCACTTCAGAAGCTCGAAATACTGAAATCTTGAATGTCAGTGTCTTGAGCCCAGGAAGCCGAATCCACATAATAGCGAAAACTTAGAAGCGCGAAATTTAAAACCTCGAATACCGGAGGTTTTGAATTTCATGCTTCAAAGTTCCGCTATGGTCATGTATTCAGGTAAGTGTGTGTGTGTGTGTGTTAAGGGGTTTGGGTAGGGGCTGTGGTGTTTGTCAGTGTGTTTTGTTGCTATGATGTGTGTGTGCGAACAGAAAGTAGCTTGTGTGGTGGTGTTTTGTGTGTGTTTGTATGTAGTGCGACCTCAGAGTGAGAATATTTAAGTAGGGTGGGTGTGGTAGAAGAGTGATTGTGTGTTTGTGTGGTGGATGGCGTGTGTATGTAGTAAAACCAGTATTCGAGGTTTTGAATTTCGCGGTTTTCAGCTTTCGTTGTTTTGTGGATTCAACTTCTTGGGCTCGAGATACTGAAATTCGAGATTTCAGTATTTCGAGCCTCTAAAGTGAATCTATATATATATATATATATATATATATATATATATATATATATATATTTTTTTGCATTCTGTATGAACTTATTTCTACTGACTCATTCTAATTTCTTTGAAACCTTACAGTAACTCCTTAGAGTCCTTCTTTAGAAGTCGTGCAATGTAGAAGGGTTGAATAACTAATAATTGTAGTGTTATACCTTTCATATGTAATAGTATTTCATTTATTTAAAGAATGAGACCCTGTTGGATTCCAGCTTTGTAAAGATACTGACTGAACAGAGGATTTTGCCAGAAAACGTCTTGTTTCTGAGAACTATGTAATTGGTGAACCATTTTATGGTGTTAGCATGCCAGCTGATAGCTTTGAATTGACTGATACGTATGGCAATGTTTCAAAAAGTGAAATTATTTTCAAAATCACTAAATACTGCAGCTGTGTTTTGTCCATGTAAAAGATCGGGATAGGGGCTTCCCTCCCTGCACAAAACAATCAAAGCTGAATTTTTCACCCTTCTGTGTTTGGGGCATGTTTTGTGCTTTTAGTTCATCAGGTTTCAGGAAGTTGGTGTTTCATAACAGAACCTTAAGATACTAATGGATTTGTAGTTCCTTATTTTTTTGATTCCACCACCTTGAAGGATGAAATAGTTTTTTATAACTTTCTTGTGCTGAGGGACACCCTCTTCATTACATTTGTATGAGCAGCATGAAGATAAGGTGAGCAGTAAAGTCCAAAACTTGTTATAAATATATAAGAGGAGATTATTGGTTAAGCTGTAACTTTATTTCTGTAAAGTATGAACATAACTACAATGTCTTTTTTTATTTTATAATTATCCTACCACTTCTGCAAAACTCTAAAGTCAGTTTTGGGTCCCAGAGCCTAATGTCAAGTTAAGTGCATCACAGTGAAGCAGTTACCTCAGAATCTGTGTGACACTGTTCCTTTCTATGTTAATCTTAATGCTCATGGGCCTGTGGGCACAAAAAAATATGCTTCTTGGTATTAACTGCAACACAAAAATGTGAAAGGACCTTACTGTGGAAAAAAGTAGAGGTCTGCTGCATGTAGCATGTTTACTGCTGATGCTGTTGAAAAACAGGATGCATTGTTTGCATGAGGTATATAAAACCCAATAGTTGGGGATAGGAGTGTCTCTCATTTAAATAAAAAAGCAGGGAGGCAAAAAATACAAATAAGGTTAAAGGATAATGAAAAACTGCTAGCTATGTATATGTTTCTTCCTTTTTATTTATTTATGTGTGAGTGTATGGATCATTATCAAAAAACACTAAGATACGTTTGAAGCAAGTTAAGTTTGTAAGGGGTTAATTTGATGAAGCTTTAGCCTGTCGAACTATACAAGACTGACAGCTAAAGATTGAAAGAGCCAACCCGCGAATGGCCAGCTAAGTGAATTTGTTCTCAGGGAAAGAATTTGCTTGGCTGTTAATGGGAATTTGCCCTTTCCCTGATGTGGAGTGATCTCAGAGTTAGTATATTTAGTTAGGGGGGGTGAAGCCCCCCCCCCAATTCAAGTTGAAAGGTTTTTGTTTTGTGGAATGGCCAAGCAAATTCTTTCCATGGGAAAAAATTTGCTTAGCTGATCATTCGCGGTTTGGACATTTCGATCTTTAGCTGTTGATCTTTTGTAGTTCGACAAGCTAAAGTTTCGTCAAATTAATAGGGACCCATTTGTAAGTACTAAAAAAGTATTGTTGTTTTCCTTTACTGTGTTTGAAACAAGAACAGAGATTCAGTGTCCAGGAGTAATATTAAGTTGTTTATCCATCACCCCTTTCACTTCAGAGACTGTGCTTGAAATAAACCAGTCCCTTTGGTTAAAAATGTCCTTGTACTAAGATGTAGAATGAAAACACAGATAATAAATTCACACCAGAAAATAAAAATAGGCCACTGTTTTTCTTGATTCAGAAATAAACTGTAGTTTGTTCTGAATAAGGACTTTGTATATTTGGAGTAGTGTATATATTTAATATTATTTTCTTTTAATGCCCTGCATGGTATATACCTATTTTGGACTTTTTATTTAGGATGGTAATCATATAGTGCCAAGTATTAAAACACTCTTAAATACGGCTTCTAATTAGGAAAACAATTTTGAAACTAATTGGATGCACAAATATGGTATAGATGACCAACTCAGGCAAATGGAACCTCGGTTTAACACTTCATTTCTAGGACAGCTCACTCAGAAGTGTAGCCGGAATATATGACAATTTTTAGACTGTGTAGACAACCAAAGTCAAGAATCGATGACCCTGAGAATTCATAAATTTCTTGCATGAAACACAGGAGAGAAGAATAACAATGGCTGGGGACTTTAATTTACCAGAAACAATCTGGAATAATAATGATCCAACAATATTAGTATGAAAATTATTCAGAATATATGTTCAGGAACAGCAGTTGCTTCAGATTGTAAAAAAAAACTATCAGTACATAGAACATACCAGACATTGTTTGTGTCATGTCAAGTTTTACCACCATTGATGCACAGTGATTGTGAAGTTATAAAGGTTCATTTTTTGTGAGATAATTTTGCCAAACTGAAATCTAAACCAATGCACAGAAGATTAATTACAGATTATCGGGAAGGAAAACAGTCACTATGTAAAACTAATTGGAGTGATGCGCTCAATGGAAAACTGCAGAAGAAATGTGGAAAGTTTTGAAGGTGAAATTGCTTGAGTGCAAAAAAATAATAAAAAATGTTTAACATCAGGATCTAGGCATACAGTGTCAGGGTGATATATTTCTATAAGAACAAGATACCTGATTAAGGTGAGAGACAAAAAAAAATAAGAAATGGAAAAGAGGTTGAACTACATCTTTGAAAATGGAAATAAACAAGCTGGACAAATAAGTTAAGCTTAGTATGAGACAAAATCAAGAACATTTCTAAAATATATTGAGCATAATAGGAAACCATTTTATAGATGCATAACATGTTGAAGGAGTAAAGACATACAAATTGATACACTGTCTCCAGGATTCAATAAAATCCATGTAGGCTCTGTGTAGAGCCTACACAGAATGTACCTATATACATGGCCATGGTTTGTCCTCGGCACCCCACCGTGCATATTAATCATGGTGTACTGCCGAGGGAGAGCATAATAACAGGGGTATTAAATCTGTGTAGGCAGTAGTGTAGAGGTTATCCTGTGGCTGTGGATTGCCTAGGCAATTCCTATAGAGATGTTATATACAGGGTACGAATCCATGTAATGTACCCTGCTAGTGTGGAAATGTGTGTGAATTAATTATATCTGTTTTTTTTTGTTTTTTTTTTATTGTCCATTTGTGTGACACAGAGTGCAGCAGTGCAGAGCTATGCTTATATATACACAGCCGGCACTTGTCAGACATCAAAAAATAGAAACTGGATGTAATTAATTATTTATTTCTGGTAATCTTTAAGCCTGTTTGTGCAGTGTGGCATGGTGCTGCTTAGCAATGGTAACAGGTAGGTTAGTTGCATATGTGAAGGTATACTAGTTTTCATAATATCCAAGTAGCTAAATGGGTAGAGTTAAGAGCAAAAGCTTAGTAGTTCCCAGGTTCGAATCCTCAGCAATCATGCATTTTATTTAATTTAATGTAAGTTTTTGTTTAATTTAAAAACAAAATTGTTGCATTAGGAAAAGTTGTGCAGAGTTAAGCACTGCTTAAACATGAGTAATGACTACTCCTGTTTGTGTGTTGCTAAGCATCGCTAAAACACAGTTGTGCAAGTTTACATGATGCTAAGCTGGTTTGCATGATGCTAAGCAATGCAGCACTTTTTTGAATATTCCATTATGATGTGTAAGGGTGGGAAAACAGCTTATATTAAGGCCAGTAGGATGGAATTCTGCACCATTTGTTGGAGTCTTACCATCTGTAGATATGTCAGGCAGTATTGGTTAGGGTATGGGCTTTTGGGCGTGAAGGTGGGGAGTGCAGGAGTCCAAACTGTTTTTTGGGCTCCTGGTACAGAATTACAAGCCCTGGCTGTTGCAAGGTGTTTACCAGGGCTGAGAATATAAGGCAGAGGCCTGGGATCAGTTGGCCAGGGATCTTACCAGTGTTACTAGTATCCCCCACACTGGTGAGCAGTGTCGTCATCACAATGATGACCTGAAATGAAGATAGAGGGGAACCTTAGACATCTGGGTACAAGAGGCTAGGGCTGAGCAGACCTCACAGATATGCAAGTATATTTGGCATTATTTTAGAATGTTCAATCTGCATCTGTGCAAAACTGTTATGCATAATGGTGTGCTTCTCTCGCAACAGCTGCAGCTGAATGGGCTTGCAGCATGTATTCTCATGCTGGCCTCTTGGCTGAGGATGCACCATGAGTGCGGTAAGTACAAATATTTTATGATAACTGTAGTGAGTAAACAATAAACAATAAAAACTGTAGTGCAATAAACAATAAACAATACAAATAACAATAAGTGATAAGCTGTAAATCAGGATTGTAGCTTGATAATTAATGTGTACAAATAACTGCTGTAGGGTTTTATTCAGTGCATGTGTGTTTTACTGTCACTGCAGTCAACTATAACACTGAAATAAATTATCAGATTCAAAAGTACTTGCTTGTTAAATGTATTGCATAACCAAAATTACAGTTCAAAGCTGTCTTCAGGCCACTTTCAGTCAAATAATGCTCTGCATCCCTGCCACTCCAGGAACAAAGTATATGGGTGAGGTAGACCACTTTATGGGCAGATATTGTGTATATACATCACAGATTCTAAGAAGTATCAATAAAGTCTAAAGCAGGATTGTATTTTCATAACTAATGTGTCAAAATACTTGCAGTAGGGCTGTATTAATTGCATGTCCGTTCTAGTGCTGCTGCAGTCAACTGTAAAACTGCTATAAGTGTAGAATACAAATGTAATTGCCTGATAAATGCACTGCTCAACCCACAGTACAGTTCAAGGCTGTCTGCAGGCCACTTTTAGTCACATAATGCTCTCATTTCCTCCCATTAAAGGAACAAAGTGAATGGGTGAGGTATCCCACTTTATGGGCAGATATCATGTGCATAGTTCACAAATTCTAAGCAACAATACCAATAAAGTGTAAAGCAGGACTGCGGTTTCATAACTAATGTGTCAAAATACTTGCAGTAGGGCTGTATTAATTGCAGTCTGGTCTAATGTCGCTGCAGTCAATTGTTACATTATTTGCAGATGTCCCCTGCAGTCACAGCTTTTGGGTTCTAATCCCATGCCTGTCAACTAAGACATGATGGCTGTCTAGTCTTCTTAATGTATGCAAATATACCTCTCAACTGTGATGATTTTTCATACTGTAATTACAGCTACCCAATCTGTCTTGTCCATGATTAGCAGATACATGATTACCTGAAATGCAATGTATTTTCAAATCCATTTACAGAACACCTTGGTAGTCATGTACGTACACATTTTGTAAAATAGTTCATTGTAGTTGTGGACCTACATTTGTTAGTACTTGGCCCATACTGTCCCATGCCAACAGCTTGAGAGGTATGTATGTGCTACATCATTTTTAGAGGAATTACAGTCACTGTACTCACAACTGTCACTGCACACCTGTAGAAGCATGTATTAGCAGTCTGTGTATGAATATCATCTGTGGCCTCACTAATAGTATGTTTTTCTCTGTCTCCCCACCCCCTTATCTTCTTTAATTTATTATTGTTATTTATTATTATGATTTAATATTAATATATTCTGTTAAACTAACTTTTTTGTTGGCCTTATAGAATATTTCATTCTGGCTTGCTGTTAACATGCTTACTGTTATGCTATTTAATGTTGTGTTCCACATAATAGATCTTAATATGTATTTGGATTAATCAATATTATGTTGCATTATGCTAACACTAACATTGGTTTAGCTTATTACTCACATTAATTAATTATTATAACTAATTTATTACAGCAAGACAAGGTAGGCTGGTTCCTGGTGATCCACATACCTTGCCTCCCCCAGCTGTGGCACATGGCTCCAGCATATCTTTGACCCAGCCTGGTGGTGCCCCCTCTACTGCCCTTGCACTATTTGTGGCATCAGGTAGTTCTGCCCCACAGGCCAAGGCTGGGGCCCCCTCTAGGAGTTGAGGTGGAGGGGGAGTTGTCACCCATGACAAGCTCCCAGGTTTGGTATGCAGGATTGTTTACTGTGATGCTGTCTGGCCCAGATGGAGGAGATGCTGGCCACACTGGTGTGGCAGCCTCACCCTGAAGCCCAGCCTCCAGCACTGCCACCCCTGGGCCAATGATGGAGCAGTGCTGACAGTCCCATGGGTGGGGTCTTGAGTCATGCTGCTACCTTGTGGAGGCAAGTGAGACTGCAATTCCCAACACCTTCCCCATCCAAGGTGTTTACCCCCTCTTGTGTCACACACCACTCCTGTCTGCTGTCTTGTCTGTCTTGTCAGTCTGCAAAAGCTTTCTCACCTTCACAACTTACCTCCCCCACACGTACCTATGCCTCTTCCTTAACATTCCACTCTCATGTTAAAAAAATGGGCACCTGTCCCAAAAAATATTGTCTTCAAACATAGCTCTCTATTTCATACATGTGTCCACTGGACACACATAATTTGGTCCAATTGGTTTGACAATGCACTCCTGTTGTCCTCACCCTTCTCTCTGAGGGTAAGAGTCCAAATTCATCTACAAATTCAGCCAAAGTGTACAGTTCTTGCTGTACAAGAAAAGTATGGCTGTGGTTCTTTCCTACACCCTCCCCATTTTTCTTTTCTTTAAAGATGTTTTGCATGACACTGCATGAAGCAACATGTAGTGCAGTGTTGCTAAGCTCAGCTAAATAGAGCTATATTGATATATGTGTTTTAAATGATAATAAACACCTGTCCTCTATTTCAAACCGAAGATCATTGCACCTGCAGACCACTGCATTAACCTGCCATATGACACAGCTTGTAATTCAAACTGGTTGTTAAGCAAAATATAGTAACTGCAAGTTATAGTCATTAAGTATGTTTAAGCATAGCTGTGCATAGTGCCATGTCGCACAAACTTGCTAAAAGTTTAATGGAAAAGATGGAAGTGTAACTTGGAGTCTGGTGCAAGATTGCATGACTAGAAAGCCAGACGTGGAATAATGGATGTAACTGAGGTCTCTAATAGCAGGGACATGTACACTTTTATCAGCAGCATGTAGAAATACACCTGCTAAAACATTAATAGCAACATACACATTCAACTGGGTCTATTGCGGAGAAATACATCCATATAAAGTCATGCACATAATGATGGATGTAAAAAATGTATGTCACAGCTTGTATGTTTGCACTTTTATCTTGACAAATACAACTGCTGTAACTGTGACTTAGTAACTTAGTCTGTTAAATGCTTTGCAAACAATACGGTTTGCCATACACAGTCCTGGGTTCAAAACCAGTGGTGTGTAGCATTTAAATTACATTTTTGTGAAGCCAGCAATTAATGACTGAGTCATGCACTCTTTATCCACACAATGCATTTCAAAGGAAATGTCTGCTTTTCACTAATAGAAGTCACAGGCCTGCAGATAGGAGCACACTTCACATATCCTTATAGTAATGCTACAAGTGCATGAAGTGTCAGGTCATGCATTAATATACATTCACAGAGGATTGTAATTTAGGTAATGCAAATGATGCCCACTAATAGAGTACAGCACACAGTCATTAAATAATGATATTACAAATTAGCACGGCTACACAAGTAACATATACATATGAAGCCCTTGCTAGTAATAAGGACTGCCAGCATACATGTTCCAAATGAGTGCCAGATTGTAATATATGGCCTGAAAGTTGCCCAAATGGTTGACATAATGTTATATTTACCCCCTACATACTTACCTTAAACACATGGCTTAATTTGAGTGGAATGAGTAGACTCACCCTGGCTCTGCCTCAACAACAAGGCTGCCACACCTCCCACAGTTACTCTTACAGCTTGTTGTCCTCCAAAGTGCTCACACTCTCTGCCTATGCCTGTTGCCTGCAGCATCAGCTGCAGCTTGTAGCACACACATCAGTATATAAAACTTGCTTCTACAGACATGCCCTCAGTGATGAAGTAGTATCTTGACCTCAGGAACGTCCAGCACAACATATCAAAAAGGGCTGCTAATCTACATGAAGGCCTTATATCTTGTTCAGTGGCTGCATATCAGTGGCTGATGATACTGCAAATCAGCTGTGTTGGCTGCAATTAGCATTTCAAAAAGACAGATTGGTTAAGAGTCAATCAACTTGTAATGAGAACCATGTTAAAAAGGCAAACAGCTGGCTATGGGGAACCAGTCTGTATGACACTTTCTGTACACAGCAAACACATTGCCAGGAACTTTATACATATATACATACACATATCAACAGCGAACTATTGTTCTCCATCAGGTATGTAACCTTTTTTGTTTTCAACATTATGCATATGTGTGAATACATGTAGGAGGAATGGGGACTACAGAATTAAGACTGTCTTAGAACTGTGATAATGACACATCATTGATCTCCAGATTTGTCACACCTACAGAGGACATACAATACATCAAGGGTGGAATGTTTTTGTCAGTGTGGCACACTGGTCTCGTGGGACTGTCCCTTTATAGCAGTTGTAATAGCACACTGCTATTTATTTGGCACTGCTGTTTTGACATATCATCAGGGGGTTGCCCCTAAGGGACACACTACAATGGACTCCAGTGTTGGGTATATGATCATACAGCAGTGTCTGTAATTGCACACACAGGAATAGCTCACTATCATTAGTATCTTAGTTGTATCTACATGCTTAGTATGTTTGCTCACTGTGGAATATGACATGTGTGATCAAGCAGTGGATACTTACAACCATTCTGTTCTTGCTGTATCTCTACATAGTGTACTTCCACGTATGTCATCCTGACATGTGTTCCCATTTTGTTGTCTTTCAGGAAACATGAATCCCAGATGCTGTATCCCTTATACAGATGCAGATGATATAATACTGGAAGGCCTCCATCAACACCATGAACTCCTACTGTCCAGGGGAAGGCAAAACAGGGAACAGCAAGCAGCATTCTGGTCTGACCTTGTACATGACATGAATGCCATAGGTTATCAGAGTAGGACATATGAGCAGGTTCAACACCCTGCAACAGACATGATTAATGCTGCACACGTGTCACCAGTGGAGGTCCTGCAGAAGAACAACTACTCTCAGCCACTGAGGAATTCCTGGTGAGCCTAGGAACACACAACAGCTCCCAGGCATCCATCACACCATACACTGTGGATGTGGGTGCCACAGTTTCCACAGCAGAGGAGCATGCAGGTAAGCTTTGTTTGAGCAGCATTGGAATACTGTAGCATTCAGTATGTCAGGGTGTGCATACCTTTATGTGGGTGTCAGGTTTTGGTCTTTGCGGGGAGGGGTTTAACTGCAGTTTGAATCTCATGCTCAGATTTTGACCAGCATATCAATTAACATGGTAGCTACTGTAAATGTGAGATATATGGACATATTATCTTGTCACAGTGCAGCATGCGGTGGTATTTACATTACCTCTCCCTCAACTTTTCACATGTCCATCAGGAATCGGACAAGGCCATGGTCCTGCTCCTGGTAAGCATAACACTGTTTTATTACAGAAGTAGATTTACAGCAATGTATTCCCTAAAGTGTCATCCCAAGCCTGCTGCCTGTATTGCTGTACTGTTGGCATGATTGCCAGCTGCACAGATATTTTATGACTGTACACATGTTAGAGTCATATCTATGCCTTGTAGGTGTGACCACACTGATAGATGTGACAGTATTGTCAGGACATTACAGATTGTTATATGTGTCAACTATGCAGTCTTCACAAATGTCAACAGCGTACCTCATTGTTGCTGATGACATTGCTGTGTAAAGAGCTTTTATTTACAAGTAACTACAGCTGTTTGCGGGAAAAATCCTCATATCCTACTATATGAAGTTGGGTTTTAAACAAGTCTATAATAATGACAACAGTGTGTACAGCTTTACATATATTGCAACATAGTACTCCAGAGCATAATACTGCAGGTAGTAATGTGCTGCTTTTCCCTTTCTTATCACAGGTGACCTGGAGGGTTGGTCTCTGTCCACTACACAACCTGATGTTAGTGTCTCTTCAGACTCTGATGATGATGGTGGCCAGAGTGAGGCACAGGGGGAGGTTTCAGGGGCTGAATCTGTCCCAGTGGTTGATGTCCCTCTTCTGTCCTCATTGTTACTGCACACAGTCAGTATGCCTACACATACCCAGTCCCTGGAGGCCACAGATATTGGACAGTGAGAGGGTTGGATCCCCAGGAAAGTGTGGAAACTATGGCTCCAGTTAGTGTAGACTCTGGCCATCACCAAAGACCTGGAAATTTTTCACACAGGCAGACTGATATGCTCATTGGAGGCCTGCTATCCTTCTACCATCTGTTGCAGGTTTCACATCATGGGTTACTCGGTGTATGTTTCGGGTGATCATGGAGGCACAGGCACATTCCAGAAGGAATGCTGGATGTATGCTCAGGGTTATGGATGCAGCACACTCTGACATCCATGACTGCCTCCACTACATTGGTAACACCCTGGATTGGTTCACTGATGCAGTGGAAAGAAGGTACTCTGAGACAGATCGCGGAATATCTTTTCTTTGAATGCACATTGTCGCTGATGGAACATCTGGTTTGGGTTAAGGATCAAACTCATGGATGTCGGTCAGTAACCCCATCTGCTGAGAGACCACATGGCCATGCACAATCAGAATCCCATAGTAGCAGTGCATCCAGTGCTCCAGAGGAGAGTGTGCTGTCCACACCAAGATGTGGCAGGCCGTGGGCTCATGGTCCTGTGCATTCCCATGGAGGACATGGTCTCAGAAGATAGCAGTCTCTGTCAGGTGCTAGCACCCTTCTGACCTTGGGCGTGGAGGTGCCAGTGCAACACCTAGCAGAGCCAGTTCCTGTGTTTCAGGTGGAGATAGTCAGCTCTACCATGCACGGTCCACAGCTTTTCAACATACACACATGTAAGGCTAGCACTGAGCTTGACTTTGTTCATGCATGTACTCACACACCACTGTCAAATTCAGGTCACCTATAGACACACACAGCATATTTCCATGGTCCATCTTGCCTACTTCCCTTCTTTGCTCTCATACAGGCTTTCAACCTATTGGGTCAGCCTAGGTCTCCTGCACCCCCACACAATACCCTGTGCAAGTGATGATACCTGTACCACATCCTTGTCATCCTCATAATTGATGCAGGGAAATTAAGCTATGTGCCTGATGCACAGGGTGACTATATAAATTAATCTGTACTTGTGTAATGCAGTGTTGCTTTGCCATTCCACTTGTACTGGGCACTGACAGATACTGTATGCTGACATTTGTAATGAGTAAGCCACATAATTTTGTGTACCTTATGTTGTATGATATTGCATTGGCTGTTTACTTACACAATGAAATGTGTGTCACAGACCTGTTTATGTTTCAGTGTCAGGAGTCTGTAGGGGACACCTATGGATACACAGTGGCAATAAACCCATAAGAAGCACAGAACAGGATGGAATATCAGCACAGAAGAAATATGTCTTCAGCAAGGTACAGTACTATAGGTGCATGGCTCCATAGGTTCATTTGTGTATAACAGGCTAACAGGGACAATGGCATCATCCAGCCTAGTCATGCATCCCTAATCTATGAAAAGATCTGATACTCTTGATGAGTGTCACCAGGGTTTTGGGAGCTAACACTTCTACAAGCTGTGTTGATGGAGATGACCCATCTACAACTTTCCCATTCCATTACAGACATTTCTCCTACACCAGTTATAATTGTTTTGTTCTACACCATGTTGTGTAACTTGCACATGATGTGTGTTACATCAGATGTGTGCTTCACATGCATGGAGAGCCTGTTACATATAGGGTGTAGTGTCTGTATTACATGCCTGTCTCTCCAGCATGCACTATTTATACCACAGTGATGGTGTAAGTGTTTAGAACAGGTTAGACATGTGTTAGTCCTGTCTTGGATAAGCAGGAGGTACATAGTGGATCTGACACCTCCCTGTATGGCAGCCACATACATCCCCTCCAGACCACATAGGGCATAGACTACACATATACAGTCCTGACATGGACTGCTTAGGACATGTTATCTGCAATGTGTATTGATTTACCATGGAACCTGTGTGGCTGCTCAGTTGTAAATACCTATGTAGTGACATAGCAAAGGTGCCATTGCACTCAATGATAGGTGTTATGAGTGCCAATTCAGTATAACAATGACAGTCCTGGATTTAAATCCCATACCTTTCTGTATATGTTGTACAAAATTGAATTGATCCTCACATCTTACCGACCAGTAAAAGTCAAAAGCTACATTACTCTGTGTGTCGATAACTCCATTAATGTCTCAACTATGTGTGGTGTGTGGACACTACTATATTTTCCAGCTGTAGATGACTTCCCAAGGGAGAGTATGGTGCAGTCATTGGCATTCACTATTTGTCAGTGGCTCTGACAACACCTGAATATGTGTCTCAAACCATCCTGGATAATTGTTGGTTCTGTGTGGGATTCAGTGACAGCTCCTAATATGCAATCACCTGCTAATGTAGTCAGTCAGAGATCACTGACAGTGGCCATGACTGCATAGAAGAAATGGCTAGAAAGGGTACTCCATTAATGATGTCTGGGGAAATCAACTGGTGACTGGCATCATTGTAGTGGAGGTCTACCCAATGGTATCTTCCCAGATCATGACTATCAGACACTTACCTATCCACCAGCTAACATACCACTCTGTACATAACCTACACAGTTTCCAGCAATGTCTGATGGCCTAATATTGTCAAACATCTTCTCAATTCATGGCAGGTGGAGTGAGTCATATTTCTGTCATCCATGGCAAAGTGTAATTCAATGGGGTCCAAAGGTTAGGGTAGGTAGGCTTGATCTGTCATTGAGTAAAACAAACTGTGTTTGGTCCAGTATCACAAGGTGTACAACATTGTTACTGCTTGTAATCATGCTAACTCCTTTCATGGTGTGTCATATCACATGACTCAGAGATCTGGAGACACTGCTTGGCACTGCATGCAAGATGTCCTTTGTGCAACTAAGTATTGCATTTACTTCCATCATGTTCCAAGAAGAGAGTCATCCAAGGTGTCTGTACAGAGCACAGACAAACAAGTTTGGGAAATGTAATATGTATACCCTGTGAAGGTAGGCTGGGGATTTTACAAAGGTATTCTGCAGTTGGACACTACCCATGTTTTGTATACTGGAAGGATACAATTCTTTTGTGAAGACTGTGGAAAGCAGGGGAGTCCATGGAATTGCTTGTGCCTGGCAACTACTAATGCTTGTCTCACCAAAACCACTTTTGCATAGGATACCATGCTCTGGTACATTTTCTGTCATCACACGCAAGACATTATTATGAAGCTCATAATGAGAAACAGGACATAGCCTGTTTATTCATCCACATAGTTGTCCTACATTATGAAAGGCTCTGTAGGCTTCACATACCCTTCTCCAGATAGATGCCTTGATTAGTAACCTGGGCACTCAGTTGACTTTTGCATGTATTATGCCTTTTGTTCCAGGGTTGGTGGTATGTCACTAGGGAAATGACAAGATGGTGATTAGGAGCACTGCTGCAGCATCACAATATAATGTGCAATGTCCAGTGACATAGATGTCCAGGATTGCTGAAACAAGCAGCACAACAGGAGTGATCCATCGTAGGTAACAATTTCACAGCAAGTCATGCATCCTGCCCTTGAACAGATTAATGGTGGATATTTGCATGACATGGCTGTGAGACCTACTGCAGTGGACTGGCCACCTATGACCAAAGTGTGTCCACCTGCCACATGTCCTAGGAATGTCATACTGTACAGTTAAGTACCCAAAACAGGTCTGTGTTCCTACATGTCACACAAGAACCAGTGTGCTGTCTGGTTGCTTGACAGGCATCGTACACTTGCAAGGTAAACGTAATGTCAGCAAAGTTGAACAAGTCCTTTATGCATGCGCGGGCATCCACATATTCACTGCAAGTAGTGCCTATAAACTCTGCATGTCAGGCTGTCAACCCCAAGGGTGTGGCAGCATGAACCTAACTTTGCAGGACCTGATGATGAGATGTAGAAAGTGTCCCCACCTCTCTGTTCCTATGACACACAAACAATGTGTGACAGATGTGACTGCATTTCAAACCTTGCTTCCACGGTGTCCCCAACAGCAGTCATTACATATGGCAATGAGCATTTTGCCAATTTTCACAGCTCACATCCTGCACCACCCACACCCACATCACCCACACCTGTATGTGTGCAGCTCCTTACCAGGCACATTCCCAAACAACAGACACCACAGAAAATCCTGCATCTGGAGAACACAGTATACATAATAGTGCCTGCACCACTCTCTCACCTATCAAACACCTGAGGCAAAACACAAAATCACACCTTTTATTTATAGATGAGTACATTGTGATGCACATTGATGTCTGTGTCAACAGGCTACATATGGAAAAGATCACAGTTAGTTGCCTGTGGGCTGACACTATACACCATACAATACTGTGAAGATAGGTGAAGGCGGCTAGCCTAGCCAGATAGAATTCTGTAGATAATTCTGTCATTTGTAAACATTAATGTAAGTCACAGGCTTGTTCTCTTAAATGTGAAAAGACTGCATTGGATATTGAACTGCAAAAATGTAACAACAGTGCACTCTGCTGTAAGAAAGCTAAGTCAAGCATTTTATGAGTGTCTTTGATGTCAAAATTTGGAGCCGATATATCTATAGGGAGGCATCCTGCCTATAGTTTTAAGACCATAGTTAATGGCTAGAATTTGCATGTATAAATGCCCTTTTTTGCTCCAGTTTCTGACCAGGTGTAAAGAATGTAAATGTAGTTTCTGTTAGCCTGGGAACACCAGAGAAGTGTGAAGAATGGTGTCATGTGAAGCAGCTCTGTGTTATCAATTTATAGAGTGAGATTCAGAAAGCTCTGAGCATTTTGTCTTAAGAACATCCAACATCACCAAGGCTAGTTTGTTTTTTGTGATGTCAGAACTTTTCTACCATATATTATTTTAAGTATTTCTCTGTGATCTCTGAACTCTTGACTAGCACTGTGTAGTAAGAAGTATTGTTTTGAGTTTTTATTATTTATTATTAAATATTTTTAAACCTTTCAACTGTGATGGTTTTATGTAGAGTTAATTTAAGCTCTAGAGTACATTGTGTGTATATAGCGATACTGTACCAAGTCACTCTAATAAGCCTTGCCTGTTCAGTCACACTTACCATTTGGATAATAATATTGTACAGTAATAATTGGACACCCTTTTAAGGGCCTTTGAGTAGCTGATAAATATTAGAGGGTGGTGGCAGCTGGTACTACCTTTTAGACTGGGCAGAAAAGGGGCACAGCTGGAGAACCTTTGCCAGCCTTTCCCAGGAGTGTCTGTGTGGTTGTATAAACTCTTATCTCTAAGTGTGTGTGTGTGTGTGTGTGTGTGTGTGTGTGTGTGTGTGTGTGTGTGCGTCAGCTACTTGGGCAGGGACACAAAGCACTGGTTGGACAAATAGGGTGCTGGAGGTTTTAGCGTACCCACTAGGCTGAGATCTGGTCCCTATAGCTGTGCCAGTGTGGAGTCTTATTGTGGACCTGGAGAGAAGGGGAGAAACCAGCCCCAGACTGACTGTAATCTGTGTGTGCTCTTAACGGAAATTGTACTTTACTATGTGTGTATTTATTATCCTTTCCATATATGGACGCTCCTTACTGGTGTTAGTGGTGAGGATTGAGGCTCCTTGATTGCTGGGTCAGTGCACAGGCAGCACACTCACATTGCTGCAACTTGAGGAATATCAATTAAAAAAATGCTGACATCATAGTTCTTGCAGGTGTATATGACTAGGATCATATGTCACCAGACATATGTCACCAGACTGTATGCAGACACATGAATGAGCTTAGGCAGTCTGTGTCTCTCACAGGTATGCACATAGATTTCAGCTGCAGTTGACACTCACCTGGGATGATGGCTCCATACACATGTAAATTGATGGAAGTCAATAATTGCCTTAGCATGTGGTGTCATTGTAAGGGGATCTACTACATATCTGCCTGGGATGCCTTGCTCAACAGACTACCAGTGACAGTCTTCTTCTATCACCCCTGTGATTTTGAGTACTAACCAAGGCTAACCAAGGCTGCTGACACACCTACAATGCATCTTATATGCACTGCCTGGAGGAAAAACTTTGCAATGAGAACACCATCTTCATATAACATCATGGTTATGCTGCTATACGCTGGGAATAGCAACACTGAGCTCCACTCTGTGGAAGGTGTCTTCACCTTGGAATATGCAGACATGTTTGCAGTCAAGGACATCTGGTTCAAGGCTGTGGACAGCACCATAGCCATACCAGACTACATGAACTTCCACATGTTCACACCTCAAACTGACAGTATTCAAGGTAATGCAGGCGGTGTATACATACTCATTAAGAGAGATACACATCCAGATTTTGTGAAACACTGTGATTTCTCAGAGATACTGCAGGTGCCATTCACTACTGTAATGACACATAATCAAACAATTGCCAGGTACAGGAGCAGCTCTATGAATCCAGATACCCATTGTGCTTATTTGGATGTACTTGTGTCTGTCAAGCTATATCATTACACCATGGTATAGGGAGGCATTAAGTGACTGCCATCTGTGTTGCTTAGTCATGCTAAAGCTCACTTGCCCAAAGGTTAGTCCATGTCATTAACTACATAGCCCTGGAGCAGTGCCATAACATCCCCACAAGGGGAGCCAACATATTGCACCATGTGTGTACCAATATGGGTGGACACTGCAGCCCCCCACTGTGAGGTCGTCCATGGTGGGATATGACCATAGATCAGTCTCAATAAAACTACCAGAACTAACTCCCTTTGCAGAAAATATAGACATATATTTCAGCAAAGCAATTTATGACCACCTGTGGGATGGTTTACATAGCTTGACTGAACCTCCCCCTTCAGATGGGACAGGCAAGTATGCAGAGCGCTATACCCATGCATTATGTAAGCAGCAGTACAACTGCATGGACTCAGCTGTACCTGACAGGAGGAACACAGGCTCCTGATGGCACAGCAAACCTGCCTGGTGGACAACTGCCATTAACAGGCTGTACATTAAGAGGTGGACATTGCTGTGTGGCAGCTGGAGTGAGGGTGTCCACCTAAAGTGGCGGCACAACCTCTTTAGCTAAAACAAGCATATAATGTTGTTGTGACATCATGTAGATGCAGTAAGTGACAAAGTTATCCACCCACACAAAGCAGAAATACAATGCACAGTGTAGTTACATGTGTAACCTCGGAGGACAGGCCCAGATTGTTGGTGAACTCGTACTTAATGATACCACATATATTCGGTCTGTACCATAGCTAACCTGTAGTCCCACAGGCTCTGTATCAACATCATTCCCCTGTCTCCACCACATGTGCCACATGAACTTCCTACAACCTGTCCCATGAAACCCTGGATAGTTTACAGTAGGGGCAGAAATATAAAGAACATTTTGGAACGGCAATCGAAACCTCACAAACCATACAGGTCTTTGATGTATAAATGTGGCTCATGAAGACTTTGTAAATATATTAATGATGGACCATGTGTCTCAGTTAGTGGTTGTTACCATACCTTGAGTTGCCCAGGCCACTGTAATTGTAATACTAGCATGGTTGTATATTTAGGAACCTGTACGGCATGTCCGAGATACTACGTAGGGAAAACCACACAGCGACTTCATGACTGGGTACCAGAAAATCTGAGAGACGTTAAAAATAAGAACATGCATACTGCATTATTTATGGATAGTACTAATTGTGTCAATTTTAGAAGATTTTTTTTGTTTTTTATCATTGATAGGCGTTATCCTAATAAGAGAGGTGGCAATGATAAGTTAAAAGTAGAAGTTAGAGAGACTAAATGGCAGTTAAAACTGAACGCTACTCAGAAACCAGGGTTGAATGACTTTGTCTCTACAGTCCCTATCTTAAAACAGAGAGCTAATGTAATTTAATGTATCAGTTTTACTTTGTATTTTATGTTTATCAACTGTAAAGTTATATAATAAATTTTTACTAATTTTTATGAATGATTACTGCAATGGTCATGCAGTTTGAAATATTGATTAACTGAACAAGATTGGTTGGTAAGATTAAATCATAGCTGGGTGTTTTTTGATTGGTTATTGCATTTGTATTAGAAAATATTTAAACTCTGAATTTTTAGCTATGTGTTTATAACTCTAAAGAAGCCAGAATGATTTATGGCGAAAGTCTTTGGTCGTTTTTAAGTATTTTTATTATCATTAAAGTCAGACTCCGAAGAACCTGCATTTGTGATATTTTTTATTTTATTTTTCTTCTGTCCCATACCTTCCATATCTACAGAGCAGGTTATAACTGGCCTCTCTATAAGGGATACACAGCATCTATTGGACATGCCAACATCCCAGGTTGCATTCTACATGGGATCTGACAAGGATTACTAACACCATTAGGAACACCTTGCAATTATACTGAAACCACTGGCTGCACCCCAGCTGACTGGACAATGGCAAACCCCGACCCCCTGGCCACCTACTATTATCCTGCTCCCTAGCTAAACTCTTGAATTCTGTTCCTACCACCTTTTGAAATACTCAGAGCCACTCAAACTTCAAAGCTCGTCTCCAATCTCACCTCCTTTTAAAGTGGGAATGTTCATGTGCCCCTACCACATAAACTCTTAAACATCTCCCATGCACTATATACCTCAACATTATATCACTGTGCTCTCTTACCCTTTACCTCTAATTCCACTCCTACCCTATACCTCATAAACCTCCCACCAACCCACTCCCTTTCTCCCCTATATACCATCTTTTACCTCTCCCACCTCACCTTCTTCTTTCTGTCCTCTCCTCATATTTCTAACTTCAAAAAAAAAAGCTTGTTTGTTTATCTGTACATAAATGTTTTACTTACATGTTTTTTCATCTGAAATGCCTGTACTTTTAATAGGTTCATAGGTTCATACTAGGCTATCTGCCCTAGGGCATTTATAAGCCTAGCCAGAGTGTGTTTGGCTTTCACCACCCATTTTAAATTAATTTTGTTATGCCCTTTTTCGAGGTTAGTATACTATGCCTCTGTCTAACAGTGACACAGAAGTGATACCCGGGGTAAACCTACAATACCCCACCCACTCATCAAGATTCCTCTTGAACAGAGTCAATGAGGGACTCTGCCTAACCTGGAATGGGATTTTATTCCAGAGTGAAGGGAGCCTCTGGGTTATGAATCTGTCCCTCCAGCATGTCCTATTTATTTCAGTGCTGAGGTTCAGGTCTCTCGAGCGCGTAGCTCGATTTGATTTGGATTTTCTGAGGTGCAGCATGTCCATTAATTCCAGGTTAGACATGGCTTTATACATCAGGCACAGATTGCCTCTGAGCAGGCGGCATGCCACTGAGTAGAGATAGAGTTTCTTTAACCGGGCAGCATATGGCATCTGTTTGAGCCCTTTGATCCTCTTGGTGAGGTACTTTTGGGGTCTTTCCAGTTGCTGCAGGTGTCTGGTAAGGTACATCCCAAAAGGGGCATTGTACTCAATTATGGGCCTGATGAGGGATGAGTAAAGAGGCATGATGACCTCCCCTGATCTAGATGTGAATCCCTTTATGATTAGGTGGGCTATATAAAATGTTTTTCTAACCACTTTGGCCACGTGGTTGTCAAATGAGAGATTGCTGTCAACTTGGGTCCCCAGGTCTCTAATTACTTCTTCCATACTTAATAGATTACCACCTATGTGGTAATTTGTGGGCACTTTGTTTTTGCCAAAGGGGATGACTATACACTTTTTGGCGTTTAGCTTGAGGCCATGGCTCTGGCACCAGTTGTCTGTTTCTATGAGGCCCTTTTGGAGGATGCTTGTGTCGGCTGGAGAGTCAATTATGGCACCCAGTTTGCAGTCATCTGTGAACTTGGTCAGCCACAGTCCTTCCATGTTGGCCTGTACCTCCAAGAAATATATACCGAACGAGAGAGGTCCCAGGACTGAGCCTTGTGGGACGCCACTTGCAACTGGTTTGAAGTCTGACATGGCTCCAGCAATTCTAACCATGTGGGTTCTGTCCTTGAGCCAGTTTGCAACCCATCTAGTGACATAGGGGTTTACATTTAAGCTGGTGAGCTTATCTATAATGCCCGAGTGGGGTATTGTATCAAAGGTTTTTGCGAGGTCCATATAGGCTGTGTGGATCACCTTCCCCTCGTCAATGGCCTTGGTGACTGTTTCAAAGAAATTGACCAGGTTTAAGAGGCAGGATCTGCCCTTAACAAAGCCGAACTGGGTAGGATCCAGTGTCTGTAGGTCCCCAATATCTTTATTTATGAGGTCCATGCTGATCCTTTCCATAGCTTTGCAGACCAAGCTAGTCAGGCTTATGGGGCGATAGTTTCCAGGATCCGTTAAGGCACCACCTTTGTGGAGAGGGACCACTGTTACTGTACGCCACTCTTTGGGTACATATCCTGTAGTAAGGCTGAGACTGAACAGTAGTTTTATGTTCGGGTTTAGCTCTTCTGGAGTTCATGTAGGAAGCAGCCCGGGACACCATCTGGTCCCATTGATGCTGTGTTTTTTGTTTTGGAGAGGGTGGCTCTTAATTGAGCATCTGAGATGTCAGAGGGGCAGCACTCTGCTGGGATAGATACTTGCCCTTTTGGTGGGGAGGGGGGGGGTTTGCGCTGAACCTGTCAGCTAGGATGTTGGCAATGTCTGTGGGTTCGGTGTATTTTTTGTCATTTTGGACTAATTCTGAGCATATCTGGGAATTCCCACCCAGGTTCCTAACATAACTAAAGAAAGCCTTGTGATTATCCTTAGTGTCCTGTGCAATTTTTCTCCTGAAGCTGGCCTTAGATGATTTTATGAGTGTCCGTAGTTTTTTGCTAATACTGATCAGAGATGCCTTCCCTTTTTGGGATTTTGCTCTGTCATGTAGTAGCTTCCTCCTTCTATTGTATAGTTTGTTTATAGCTGGGGTCCACCAGACAGGATGTCTGCCTTTGGAGGATTGGGTCTTGGTTTTATTTGGGATTGCATGAGCCATGCATTCCTGAAGGTGTTCATAGAATGCATTTATAAAGGATTCTGCGGTCTGGGCCATATTTTCCACAGGCTCGGGGGCTTTGAAGGATTCCACCTCGGTTTTCAGGAGTGTGAAATTTGCTTTAGAGAAGTCTTTTACTGTGGTTTTCTGGGCAGGGGGTTGGGTAGGGATGTGAATATCCAGTGAGATTAGTTTATGGTCTGATCTTATCAGTGAGGGGTACACTTCTTGTCTGGAGCATAGAGTCCCCATGTTGTTGATGATCAGGTCCAGTATGTTTTCCCCTCTTGTGGGAGTGGAAACAAGTTGTTCCATAGCATTTGAGTTTATAAATTCTAGGAACCTTTGGGAAAGGGTGTTGGAGCTAGAGTAATGCTCCCGGTCTATGTTTGGGTAGTTGAAGTTGCACAATATAATGGTGTTTGGAGAGACCTTCATATTTTCCAGTGTTCTCAGGAAGGCCAAGTGGGGTTCCTGGGTTTGGGAGGGTGGTCTGTAGCAGGCTATAAACTGGAAGGCAGTTTTACCCACTGTTAGTTGCACATGGATAGTCTCTGATGATTTGTGCTGTGCCACCAACCTGGAGGTGTGGGTATCTTTGAAGAATATTGATACTCCCTCTCCTTTTGTGGTTCGGTCCAAGTTTTGGGGCCGAAAAGCATGGTATGAGATATAACCTGGTAGTGCTGGGATGCTCTTGGGAGCCTCGAACCAGGTTTCTGTTACTGCACAGATATCGATGTTCTCCATGCTAAGGAGAGTTTCGAGTGCATGCATCTTGAGGTTTAGACTTCTGGCATTGAGTAGCACTACTCTTAGTTTTTTATCCCTTGTGATACCTATGGAGGTGGGTTTGTCTTTTGAGCCTTGCCTAAAAAAGGCACTATGGGGGTAGCAAGAGCCTTTGCCAATATCCGAAAGCCCAGGGGTGATAGGTGCAAGCCATCCCTAGCGAAGCATCGTGGCTTGTCGAGCATGTCATCCCAGGCTGACAGGCATTGGATCCCCTTTGAATGACACCAATACTTAAGCCAATTGTTGAAATTGATCATCTTGTCTTCATATTGTGGCATCATTCTTGGTGAGGGTAAGATGCTACTCAAGGTCAGGGTCATACCGGCCTGGGCTACACGCTCAGAGAGCTCCTCTATGTCTCTTTTCATGTAGTCCAGGGAGGTACGTCTCAGAACATTCACACCAGCATGGACAATGACTGAGTCATATTTGTACTTGCCTTGGAGTGACCTGAGTGCTTGTGTTATGTGGCAGATCCTAGCGCTCGACAGGCATCTCAACGTGACCTTCTCCTTGTTCAGCCTGGTGAGTGGGACATCAGTGTGCCTGACGATAGAGTCACCTATTACAAGTGTATCAGGTGTGTTGTTTAGCCTTAAGGGCTGTGACTGTTCGGCACACTGGCTTTGTGAGCTATGTATTGCATGTGTTTTGTTTTGGGGTAGCGGTTGCTTGGATCTCTGCTTTGGAGGTCTCTGCTGCTTAGGCAGATTTTTATTTAGAGCCTCCGAGTATGTTTTTGTGTGTTTATGTGTTTGGTTTGCTGTCGTGGTAGGTCTATGTGAGACTGGAATTGTAGTGAGTGTGGTTTCCTTCTCCTCCTGACTGGTTACGCCATTACTGAGTTGAGAGAGCTTAGCCTCCAGTTTGGCTATATGGTTGCATTTCTCACATGCTGGAATTTGTTGGAAGGAGGAGAGGGTTGTCTGTGTACATGAGGCAGTTGTAACATTGCCTCAAGATTCCAGGATTCACCAGCTGGATCACAGAGGAGACTGACAACTGACCTTTGGACATGCTAAAATAGTATTGAGAATTCCTTTATAATTGAAAAAAGGGCCAATGAGGAACAAGGTACTCAAGGGGAGTTTGTGAGGGTGTAGTGCTTTTAATTTTTTAGTGCTGACTTATATAATTGCTTTAGTGAGCAAGTGCCAGGTAACTTAAATGTAATGTGTTACAGGCAACTTAAATGCAAAAACAACAAACAGTAACTTTCTTTCAAGTGAAACAAGGAAATAAGTACAGTAAGCAATGCAGATATCACTAGGGATCCACAGAAGCGCTGAAAAGCTGCGTTTTAGGTGGAATTAGTGTTTCAGGGAAATAACAAGCAAACAAACAACAAGCATACAAACAAAGCTAGATTCAGCAGGCCTGGATCTAGTCTATGCTACAGCAAACAAGGTGTACATATTTTAGTGAGAAGCAGTTCAAATATGCAGGCACTTTTAGAATAACAGACACTGAGCCCTCAATCAGCAGTTCCTAACTTAGAAGGATGTAAGCTACCTGTCCTGCCACCACGGTGCAGGCCACAAACCTTCCTAATGTAAAACAACTGGTCTGAAGCCCAAGTGCTTAATCCAAAAGACTTAGAATGATAGTTGCACTTTAATCAAGTTACTACCAAGCAGTAATAAATACAATTGAATACTTTAAAGAATGCCTGGATTAGTGCTCAAGTTATACAAACAAAGCCAGATTCAGCAGGCCTGGATCTAGTCTATGCTACAGCAAACAAGGTGTACATATTTTAGTAAGACAAAAAAGACGTAAGCAAACTGATAAAACACAAAAAAGGAATGTAACACGGAGCACCAAAATAAAGTAAACGTACTTTATTTAAAACGTTTTTGCCACCAATAAATAGCAGTAGCTTCCTCAGACCTTGTGTTTTATATTTTAGTAAGAAGCAGTTCAAATATGCAGGCACTATAAGCCTTTAACCAGAAATTCCCAGCTCAGAAGGGCAGAGTCCAGCCTCTCCTCCCACAAGAGTGCAGACCACAAACCCTCTTAATGTAAAATAACTGGCCTGAAGCCCAAGTGCTTAAACCAGAATTAATACACTTTTAGAATAACAGACACTGATCTCTCAGTCAGCAGTTCCCAACTTAGAAGGATGTAAGCTACCTGTTCTGCCACTACAGTGCAGACCACAAACCTTCTTAATGTAAAACAACTGGTCTGAAGCCCAAGTGCTTAAACTAAAAGGCTTAGAATGAGTTACACCTAGCAGTAATAAATACAATTGATTACTTTTAAGATGACGCAAAAGCAAAATAAAGTAGGAAGAAACACAAATACAGTAAAAGCAGATACACTTTTTTTTTTTTTTTTTTTTGAGTGAGCAAATGAGATGGGCCCAGGAGGAGTATCCAAGTGCAAATTTACAAGAGGGGCGGGCAATTTCAAAGCCACCAAGATTAACACCAAGACAAAAACAGGGACGGTGGGTGGGGACCTAGTGAAAAAACAGTCACAACTTCCAGCTAGATATTGCTCAATGCAACACAAACAAATTACTTTCAATCGTGTATTATTTGATAAAAGTGCAGATAAAAATTTACTTAACTCCACTTATGCATTCAGTTGATTGTATGCAGGCCTTAGCTGGCCAAAGCTCACAGTTTAAACAGAAAATAATTCACTGTACCACTTGTATAAGACAGAAACTGAATAACAAGGAAGTAAACTACCCCCACCCACTTATCACTGGCTATGCAGGTTTTTTAACAAGCCTTAACTGAAAATACCACTTGTATAAGACCTACTGAAAAAACAGTCACAACTTCCAGCTAGATATTGCTCAATGCAACACAAACAAATTACTTTAAATCGTGTATTATTTGATAAAAGTGCAGATAAAAATTTACTTAACTCCACTTATGCATTCAGTTGATTGTATGCAGGTCTTAGCTGGCCAAAGCTCACAGTTTAAACAGAAAATAATTCACTGTACCACTTGTATTAGACAGAAACTGAATAACAATGAAGTAAACTACCCCCACCCACTTATCACTGGCTATGCAGTTTTTTTTAACAAGCCTTAACTGAAAATACCACTTGTATAAGACCTACTGAAAAACAGTCAGAACTTCCAGCTAGATATTGCTCAATGCAACACAAACAAATTACTTTAAATCGTGTATTATTTGATAAAAGTGCAGATAAAAAATTACTTAACTCCACTTATGCATTCAGTTGATTTTATGCAGGTCTTAGCTGGCCAAAGCTCACAGTTTAAACAGAAAATAATTCACTGTACCACTTGTATAAGACAGAAACTGAATAACAATGAAGTAAACTACCCCCACCCACTTATCACTGGCTATGCAGGTTTTTAACAAGCCTTAACTGAAAATACTGAAAAAAAATAATATGTTTAGACTACATGAATCTCACTTTTGTAAATCCTTACCTAGGATTAGAAGTGCTATGACTTTTTTTAACAAATTGTATATTATCTCTGTATTTTCACTGTTCTACTACTTTATTTACTTTTGTATAACTATTGTAAAACTGTCTGTATCCTGTGGAGTTTTTATCTCCCTGGGCTTCCACTGAAAATGGGTTCTTCCAGGCCCAGTGGACTATCCCAGTAAAAAAAAACTATAATAAATAAATAATAAACTGTTATACACTTACACAGAGGTGGTGCACCCACTGACCACCAGAACTAAAGACATCTTTGCCTGAGTAGCCATATCTGTATGCCCATAGGACAAATCCTTATAAAGCTGATCAGCAAATATATATATATATATATATATATATATATATATATATATATATATGTGTATGTGTGTGTGTGTGTGTGTGTGTGTGTGTGTGTGTGTGATCTACACACAGTTGACTGTACACAGTTTGGATGTCTGACAGGGAGATCATGACTGTTAAACAGGGTGAACATGTCTGACACAGTGAACAAGGACCTGGGTGAGGGGACATCAGGGCATACAACCACCTGGACTTAGCCAAGCCATCTGAATATATCTCCCACTCAGGCATCATTGCCAAAAGCACCCACTTAGTCATCTATGATAATATCATTGTGGGGGTCACTAACTGGCCACTGATAGCACACAGACTCAACATAGGGACATCAGCCTCCAATAGCTGATCTGTAAGCAACAATGTTCAGCAGGGCTCAGTCCTGAGTCCTCTACTGCTTGGAATCCATTTAACCACAATACAAGTGAATACCAAATGTCTGTGGCTAACAATGTTGGCTGGTGTCTGCAAACTGTGAGCACTCATAAAGTCTGTGAGTTATGTCAATATCCTACTAGATGGTATTGATGAACAAATGTCTGTTGACATACAAATGGCTATAAACTCCATACAAATATATATATATATATATATATATATATATATATATTTATATATATATACAGTATAATTTCTATCAGTAACACCTATGTACCTGGTAGGTAGCACATCAGTAGCAACATGTGATGTACATACTCAGAGGTGATAGAACTGGTCACACATGCCTGACCACACACATTTACACCTAATGTGCCTGGGATTACCATGTCTCCCCAGTGGTATGACAGAAATCATATGTCCTAACTGAGAGCACAGTCACCCGTAATTGACATGCTCATAATCTCCATGTACTCTTCCCTCAGCATGCCAATATCTGAGTCCAATGGCCATTTGGTAATGTACATTTCCAAGCACTACTGCCAATTGTACACATAAATATGGTCCCTCACAAGGGAACTTCACGTCTTCAGTATCTGTTCAATGGGGCTCATCTAAAATCAGTGCCATTGCAGCCTGTGGCATATAGACTACTCAGAGGTGTTCACTGACTTTCATGTGGGCAATGTGTGACCCTGCTTGATTGTAAATGCTGCATATCTGCAGGTGGCATGGTACATGGATTACTCACTCTAAGGACATTAACTTAGTATGTGATGTTAGTAATACATGCTGGTGGGGAGATCTGTCTAGCAGACTTTAACACACCTTTGAAACAGAATCCTGCCTAATGGCAAACAGAGCACATCAGTGCACCTCATCACATGCCATCTGTATGTTTGGCTGGGTGACCATCATTTCACCACAGGGGCTGGGTGACCATCATTTCACCACAGGGCTTCTGCCTGTGTCCCTCTTGGACTGGGGCAATATATGCTGATCATGTAAATAAAGGTATAAAGTTGTCTAGGATTGTGAGGGCTGTATAACCATTATGCTATATCTATAAACCCAAAACCAAATCAGGGTGGTTACTTTATAACTATACCCCTGTTACAACTTGGAACCAACTACCCCTAGAAATTAGGTCCCTTAATCAAACAAAACATTTCAAACTAGCCACTCGGGAATATCTAATATATAAATGATCCTGCCATTGTAGTCATCCTCCCTGAAACTACCTAACCCTAGCACATCTCTCATCCCTCCTTTCTCTTCCACTGTCTGTCTTAATATCCATCTACCTCTCTGTCTCGTTGCCTAACCTCTACATTACCTTACTACTCCATCTGTACATCTACATTACCTTACTACTCCATCTGTATCTCTACATTACCTTACTACTCCATCTGTACATCTACATTACCTTACTACTCCATCTGTATCTCTACATTACCTTACTACTCCATCTGTACCTATACTGTATATAACTACTTAGAAATAATAAACATTGTTTTCCCTACATTGACACTGTACCTAAGTTTTTGTTGTAAAAATTCTGACATTGTACTATACTGCTTTTCTGTATGATTTGTTGTAAATGCTTTTTGCAGTTTGATCTCTAACATTTGTACCCAACTGTTTTCTGTAAAATTTTATTCTAAAATGTTATTTCTCTAATTGTTTTAGCTGTCAATGCAATTTTCTTGCTGACTTTATGTAAAATGTTAATACTGATTGCGGAGCTTTTCTCCTCGGGTCTCCACTGAAAATGAGCTAATTCTCAATTGGACTAACCCAGTTAACAAATGTAAAAATAAATAAATAAAATAAATAAATGCTACTGAAGTTCAAATGTCCTATGGCTCCATAAGCTGATGTAAAATGCTTTAACAGCCACCCACACAAACTTGGCTACATTGAAGATAGCACCACTTCTTATTACTGTTTACAGGACATGGCATGGCATACACAGAGTGCAAGTTGGCTGTATGTAGATTAAAACACTTACCTATCTAATGGTACTCACTACAGATCACAGTACTTGATGCATACAACACACCTCATGTCTAATATTACTATCTCTTTAGGACATATTATGCTTGATGACATCAGGAGGCTGAGTTGTGGTCAGGAATTTGGAAGCCGCATCACCTGCAACAAATAAAGTAGTGCAAACCCCTACCTCTTTATAAGTTACTGAGATTATCATATTTATGCCATACAGTCAAACATACACACACACACACACACACACACACACACACACACACACACACACACACACACACACACTAAGTGAACTGGAGTGAGATTAGGACCCCTACCTATCCAGTCTTACAAACTATAGATCACAGCACTCATGGCATGTGCCATGGTTGACTTTTGTTTTATATATGATTGCAGGCAAACTACTTGTGGATAGCACAAACTAGGCTTGTGTTGAACAGCATCTATGGCCTGCATAGTGATATTGCTTTGTACTGTTATCTGCATCTAATATCCTAGAAGTCAGATAACTATTATTTATCCTAGCTATGTGTCTACAGCACCAGTATGGCCATATGTGGCTGTCTGCACTTGGATGGGCAAGCCCATGGGCAGGAACAATGTGCTCTGTCCATGCGTGTGTAGACAACATTATACATTACACCACCAGTTCATTACTGTTGAGCCCTTACTTTGGAACCTTTGAGCAACATTATAGATGTGTGATAGTGCAGCTTTACTTACCATTATTGGGGTATGTAGGACAATGCAGACATCCACACACATATTTATATATATATATATAACAGGGATGTATATATAAATGTAGCTGTGTGTGTGGATACATATATGTGTTACGCAGATATATGGGGAGAGACTGAGATGTATGTTGTTACATATATATATATATATTTATATATATATATATATATATATATATATATATATATATATATATATATGTGTGTGTGTGTGTGTAGGTATATATAGGTATATATCTATTTGTAAATACATAAAGCTAGATATACTATCTATGTGAGATCAATACTGACAGACATATATGCATACATATATGTATGCATGTATGTATGTATGTATACACATATCTATACATAACAGGTCATTTTGATCAAGGGCAACAGAACTGCACTCAGTTTAACTAAGTGTATGAGCATGCCCAGTAGGATTGTCAGTACTTATAAACTGACTCCAGCCCACATCTACCTGTATTCTAGTCCAGGATTTTGTGTGTTACAGACAATGAGATCTGTCCCTTTTTCTGCAGTACTGCACAATTCACTCAAAATGTCCATGGCATTCTCCAGCTGTCTGATGTAATTAATATGTGCCAGAGGTTAATAATGTTACACCACACAGAGACTGACAGTCTGCAAAAAAAAAAAAAAAAACATAATAATACCATAGATCCAAATGATGTGGATACTTCCAGATTAGAACCATCAACACCATCACCCATGTTAACTTCTATAGTCCACTGAGCTACACAAGCTGGAAAACAAAGAGAAGTCATTCATCACACAGTCAGCAGCATACATTTGTATGCTGTTATTCCAGCATTAAGTGAGACATACAATTTATGATCAATTTCTATGTTACTGTCCTGAGATTGCCTGGCCTGCTGATATACCATTGATGAGTTAATGTTAAAGCAGTTATATTGGAACACTGCTGTGTTGGGTGTGAGGGAACAATACCACATATTCTGCTGGGATACACAGTAGTCCAAATATCATGTGACCCCACTGTTTAACATCTCTCTTGACTGATGTAGTGAATATTCCAACCACCAGGCCTAGTAAATATTAAGGAACACATACATGTGGACTGGGTATCTGTAGTCCCACATGGATATTACTTCTGTCCAAAAGGCCTACTATATTTACTTGCATAAATGTAGCATATCCATACATACAATACCATATCATAGTAATCCTTACAAGTACTGAGTAGGTTAGAGACTTACCTTGCGAATGCAGCAGTTGACAGAGCTGTAGTTCAGGGCTGACTCTGCCTGATACAAGCAGTACACAACCAATACATGGATAAGTACCAGGTTGTGTGGGTTGCCTGGCATCACTTTTAATATATGAATGTGAGTAGGAGTAAGTTGTCAGCCCCTAGGTCCCTAGGATGTTAGTGAATGTGCTATGTGTTGTCGCTTAGACAAAGCCAGGGCATACTGAGCATGCCTACGTCTGCCTACAGGGACATCAGCAGGGGGTTCCTCCCCCAAGTTCTCCTGTGACTGTGGTGACCTAGGCACTTGTGAGGGGGGTTGTGTATCCCATCTCTTTGCTGATTATGCTGCAGCTGTTTCCTCAGGATCATATTGTGCAGCATAGCATGTACTGTGAACATATGTGCACATGTGGCTGGAGAGTACTGCAGGGCTCCACAAGATATATCGAGGCACCAGAACCATGACTTCAGAAGCCCAAACACACACGCTATGATGTTCCTAGTTTGTGCATGTGCCTCATTATGGTATTCTTCCATGGGTGAGTGCATTTCTGATGGGTATTATCATCCATGGTTCAGTGCGTAGCCAGCATCAGTAAATGGCCATGTGGGATGCTCCCCCTAGCAAACATCTGGTACAGCTGTGATAGGTGCCAGATGTGGGAGTCATGATAACTACCAGGGCTGCCAGCACACACATTTAAGATAATCCCCTGGGCATTGCACATGGCCTGGCAGTTGGAGTGGTAGCCATTGAGTTTGACATAGAATCAACCCTCCTCACCAGGTGGTGCCTTGATGTGCACATGAGTGCAGTCTATGGCACCCAGTACATCAGGGTAGTGTGCTACACAGTATAGGTGTTGCATATGACTAGCCCTTGCCTCAATTGTGAGGGGAAAAGAAATGTGCTCACTGGCATGTGGTAGCATGGCATCCAGGAAGTGGCAGAGTACCTTGGATGCAGATGCCTGTGAGACCCCCATCATGTCCCCAGCTGTTCTTTGAAAAGTACCTGTAGCTAGTATCCTAAGGGGTAGACATACCTTTGTTTCCACTGGTATGGGTTCCCCTCTGTTGGCTCTGGGTCTGAGTTGAGGGTGGCAGATATCAGTGAGATCTTGTATGTCCCTGTCCATCCTGTAGCACTCTACAATCTCCAGCTCATGGAGATCCTGAAAGGTTACCCTGGGCCTGAACACTCTTTTCCTTCTCGGCCTAAACCTATTGTCAGTAGCAGCAGCAGCATTAACTTCAGTATCTAGCACATACAGATGGAGCAGAACTGCAGCAGCTCCTAGCACTATCTCGATTAAAATTCCCAAGTCTGTACTCCAATGATCCAGATTGTTAGGGAAAAATCAGAATGTAGGGGGTATGCACACTTTATACAGCTCTGCTGTAGATGCAGAATGTGGGATTGCCTAACTATGATGCATTCCACGTGCCTACAATATAATTAATATAAATTAATGGCCCTATTTCAGTGCATGACGCTTTGTACAGTACCGAAGCGTGTGACATAGCTTAAACAAGCCAAAATTTCTAATTGAATACATCCGGTTTTCAGACATTGTCAGCAAGGTAAGGTGCCATGCAAACATGTGCAGTGAAGCTTAAAAGAGCTTAGAAGTCAGTGGACACACCTCCTTGATGCCAGCTACATCTTGTATAAACATCAACATAGGTCTAAGAGCCTACACAAAGGGGATCTGTGGACACAATTACTCCTTTCTGCTATTCAGTAACTCCAGCTCATTTGCATACTTATCTGTGCTCACAGCCCGGAAACTACATGCTTCATAGCCCTATCACATTAGCAACAGCAGCAATGCACCATTGTAGGGACCCCATGCAAGGTCCTGTAATACATTTTTGTCATATAATATTAATTTTGTTTTTCCTTTTTTTATTTTTCTATAAAGCATGTTTGCAGACAGCAGCTTGCAGTGCAAACATGCTGAGATTATTAAAAAAATGAATTAAACTTATTTCCTTTAATCTTTCTGACATACAGGATAAACGTTTTGCTCATATGTATATGTTGTATTACATTAGGGAATCTATGTCCATATAGCTACAGTTTTAGACCTCCTTTTGTCTGTCTACACTTCTGTATACAGACTTTTTCCACATACACTATGAACACTGACTAAGGGTCTGAACAGATGCCTTTCTGCTTGTTGGGTCACTCTGCCTGCCTCATTGAGGTTCACCTGCTTATGAGGCAATTTGGATGCCATGGAAGTTTCCGTGTTTGAGCGTGAATGGGAGAAGCTCAGCAGCATTTACTAAATCTCAAAATGTTTGCGTCTATGTAGGCTTTCTTAAATTCCTCCCTGTGTGCAGATTCTAAAATTTATTCTCAGACACAACAGCTTATAAATATATTTACAAAATCTTATGCAAAACAGTTTGGCTCCACAAAGGGGATGATAATTTGTCCTAGTGCCATCCAGGTAACCTCAGATACTGAAATCAAATTAGATTATATTGAAAAGGAACTATGCAAACTGGATCCTAACAAAGCACAGGGAGGAGACAGAATTAGTAATTATGACCTGAGAACACTTTAGCATGATCATACAGTACCATTACATCTATTATTTAGCAGGTCATATAAATATGGGGAGACTCCTCAAGATTGGAGACATGCACTTACTAAATCCGTCTTTAAGGAGAAAGGGGAGTAGGACAAACCTGGAGTCATACAGACCCTTACGTCTACTTTCATGTTGTGGAAAAATCATGTAAAAGGTAATATTGAATAACTTATTGTCAGAACTGGATAAAATCATATATCAGTATGCATATGCTGAACATATATCTATGCTACTTATATGTGTAATATGATTTTCTATAACAATATAACAACAGCTATGGATGAACAAATGTGTTGTGATGTAATTTATATAGATTTAACTTCAGTATTTGACGGGGTCATACAGAAAATACTAATTAATAAATTAGAACAACTAGGTATTGATGCACTCTTGATAAGATGGATAGCTGTGTGGCTTATAAATAGGACATGGTAAGTATCAGAGAGCAACTGGACAGGTAAAATTCGTGGTTACAGTCAGGGAGTCCCACTGGGTTCTGTCATGGGGCCCATAGTTATTTAGATTGTATATTTCAGACCTATTCTTTTCATCTGAGGTGTTCTACAGTCTGTATGCAAATGACTTGAAGTTAGGTAAACTGATTACATGTCTTATCGATAGGGCATGTCTGCAAAAGAACTTGACTAAATTGACCATTTAGGCATAGGAGAAACATATGCAGATTGCATACATCAAAAACTAAGCATATGAGATTTGGGAGACATAAACTGAAAGGTGAATATTTAATATAGCACACAGTGATTATTAAAGCTGTAGATTCATTTAAGGACCTGGGTATATGGGTAGCTCCAGCTTTGAGTTTTTCTAATCATATCAACCAATTGATTAGCGATAGTTATAGAACTATAGGTTGTATAAAAAGACTGGAAATCAGAAATGATTAAGTCATTGTTTGTTAATTACACTAAATGTAAACCTAAGTATAGAATAACAATAAGATGACCTTATAAGGAAACAAACATGAGTAAACTGGAAAGAGTACAACGGAAATATACCAAGGGCATGCATGGACGTGAAAATTTTAATTATTATGAAAGACTAAAATATCTGAGTTTGTAAAGTGTCTCATATAGATATTTAAGAGGAGATCTTAATCATGTATATAGGGCATTTAGATACACCTACCTCTGGGAATATTTGCGTTATCACAAAGTAGTAGAGAATCATTGGACAGCCTATGTAGAACATTCTATAGGAATAAGAAGTGTACTAAATGGTTCTTTGAGAGAGCAGCTGATGCATGGAACAGACTGCCAAATGACAATAGAGACAAGTACTAGTGCAAATCTATTATGTACAGCTTGGGCACTTATTATGAGAATAGCTGTTTTGGTATATTAACAGGCTAGAAAGGCATTAATGCCCACGCTTGAAATGTATATAAGTCATGTACTTAGTGTGGGAACAGAACCCACAGCTTTCTGATTGTCTAGCATCAAAGATTAGTGTGCTACTTGTTGAGCCACTGACACTAATAATGCTAGCACATCATTGCTATCATTACTGTGTCTTTGTAACAGAGGGAAACAATGAAATAAAAACTTTTCAGCTGCAGATAAGATTCAACAGAAGCCAAATTTCTCATTTAAATGTATGCAGTGCATGGAGAACTGTGATTATTCTCCGATATCCGGAAAAAGACAAATCAGTTATGCTCTTGTGGTGAATTTCTTGACATTTGTGTCATAAACACATAGCAAGCAGTTTATGATCAGCAACCCACTCATAATCTTCTGTATGTGTGACTTAGCAATGAAAAAAATATATTATAAACTTCTGTCAGGGAAGTAAGAAAAATTAGACAATATAACATAAGCATGAATTGTTTTTACTTAAGTGCTGTGTTTAGATCAGTGTGCATGCATGTTGACAATCCATAATTTTATACTATCAGATTAAACAATGAGCATGCTACTGTAAAAGGGTCTCTGTATTTTTCCACATAAGATGTTTATAGCTATTTTAGGGCCTCCCTTAATTTAACTGAATGCTGTTAATTGTAATGATTGTGTATATATGTTGTTCCACAAAATCTATTACTTAAATTCAAAGCCTTCTAATTGCAGCCTGAGAAATAGAAATTTAGTTTGTTATATTAAAGTATTGTGCTCTTGTGTTGTTTGGGGTCTCCCTTATTTTTAAAAAAAATGTTCACTGATATTGCAGGATAGAAGAAGAAACAGGAGTATTTACGATCAGATTTTACAAAAACAGAGTTCTTCTAAATTGTTTCATAGAGATAATGCTGACATTTTGTTATCACTCTCAATCATAATATGACAGACTACAGTTTTATGAGGCAGACTACATTTCATGTTTGCAGACACTGCATTCAATTAAACTTCTACAGTACTATTAGACAGTGCATCATTTACAATAGTAGAAGTTTGCAAAATAAATTGATGGATACTTTTATGGTATGATTTGCAACATACTACATTGCCTCACATCATTAGTCTAGCACCTCCATAAATGGATGAGGATCTTAAGAGGAATGAGTTAAGATTATAACAACTCACTGCAGCCCATCTATATGTGACGGCTATAATTTAAGCAAATGGTATATAATTTTCATTTATTGATAAAATGGGCAAAGGACATATTTCCAAGTTTACAAGTTAGCAAATATATTACTCCGGCTTTTTTTTTTCAGTGTCACAGTAGTCTGTGATGGTGCATACAGGCAAAGAACGATATCCTCAGCTTACAGGAAAAAACAATATCCTCAGCTTACAGGAAAGAACAATATTTTCAGTTTACAGGTTAGTATATGATTATCCTGATTTTTCTGCTCATCCATTTCTACTTTTGTGAGGGAGGGAATTGTCTGGATCCAGCAGGAATAGATCCCATCTCTTAACATTTTCTTTTTATATTTATTGGTTAAGTCTCATAATTGTAGCTTTGTGTCCCTCCCTCCTTACTGTCCTTAGCAATCTACTAAGGGCTTCTCTTTCTCATTTTCTCTCTTTAGGTAACCACAGATTTATGGTTGGCACCTTGAGCTTTATTTGCCTACCTAACCAACCTTATCTTGTCTTATAGACAGACAGAAGCCTTTCCCTCACTGAGAAATATACCATAATATACCATATTTAATCCTTGCATGCTCTGTATGGCATTTGATAACAATTTATTTGAATACATCTCTCACTGCCATCAATAAGTATTACTAAATAACAACAGAGACTGATATGGTGGAAATGGCCATAACCATAGTTTATTAATTCTCTTAAAAACTAGTTATATATGTGAGGTTTATACACAAAATAACAGTGTAGGAGGGCCCTAGAAGAGAAACCATACTCTTCCCATCTTAGAGAGATGGTAACCTCCATCCTTTCAACAACTACTGAGCATGTGCTGATCAATACATGGCACAGAAATGAAAGCTGTTTTTTACAGGGGAAAAATCATGTTATTCTCCTCCCCATACTGTTGCTACTATTAAGTACTACAAATCAAAATCTGCATAGCCTTACAGAAAGAAGGAAAAGTCTTTAATGGTTGTAATACATAATTACTTTGGAAGTGAGTTATATGGAGGGTATTGTCTCCTATAAAATTAATTTTTGTTCATGTGCCTTTCATACTTCTCAACTGTACAGATTATTGTAGAATGTCCAGATTTTTGCCTCAGACGTTTTGCCTGTTACTCATAAAATTATGGTTTACTGGCAAATTGTTGCCAAATCTTTGAAGACTGAAAACTGGAAAATAATGACACACATTTGAGATTCTGACCTCATACCCTTCAGAAAAATCATGTTGACAAAAGCCCTGTTATTCTATCAACTTTCTAAGTTTTTAAGAGCAACATTTAAAATTTGTCCTTATTTTGGGGCCTTTGTCCCGTTATTTATGGCTTTGTTCAGATTTCTTGCTCTAAGATGTTGAGAGCTATGGTGCCTGTGTAGGGCTTGGCAAAATGCAGACTTGATCAGCTTTTTTCTGAAAAGTGTGGTTCACTGATCCTGGGTTTTCCTACACATTATGTTCTTCAGTTGTTTGATATGTACATATCTACTTTAATATTTTCAAATTATTTCCATAGCACCAGTGGATAAGCTTTTCTGCAGCAGGTAGCCTTCCTACTTGTCCAGCTCCCTTTGAAATTCTCAGTAACACAATGTTTCCTGTGCTGTATGTCCCACACTTTTGTGATCTACATCTATTTATTTTTACCCCTTCCTTTAATCATTTGTGTTGCCCTATCTTTACTAGAGTGTGTGCATGTCTTCAAAAGAAATATCAGCTCATGTACTGATTAAATATGTCTGCCAAATATACTATTTCCTTTTGTTCAGTGTTTTCTTAAAATTCTTTCTTCTTCTTGTTGATGTTCTCTGTCTGGGGGCCCCATTCTCCTTGCTTTTCTGTATCTTTGCAAGTCAGACAGCTCCCCTAATACCAGAACTAAGGGGGGGGGGGGTACAGCATGAAGGTGAGTACTAGCAAGGTGTAAAGAGAATTGTGTCTCATTTGCCTTGTATTTCCTATGATACCATGATCATGTGACCATATGATTCTAAACTTCTTGAAATTCTTGATGATGCTGTCTGCTACATTTTCTTCTTGAACCTCCATTTTACACTGGTGATAATCTTCACATATAAATGTTGCAATTTACTCATATTTTTCATGGTGATTGCTGAAAAGTATACCTAGCCATGCTTTACCTTCTTCCTTGCTAAGGATATAAGTTGCTCCAGCATTTGCATCCTTGAAAGAAGCAAGAAAAAGTGGTCTAGCCACAAACCTGTCAGAATAAATAGCAGTTGTCGCACAACGAGAGCATGCTGAAGCTCAGCCAAATGCTGCTGCTTTACTTTCTTGATTCCCTTTTAAAATACATTCCAGACATCTAATTATGAATCCCTTAACCTTGCATCCCCAGCTCTTCGGAAATGAGTCTGTTTAATCTGCAGGGCAATAGTATGATCATAAGCTCCGAGGAATAAAGTTGCCTTCAACTGATCTCTATTTTGCAGCTATCTCACTGCCCCTCCCCCCTTGTTTGCATTCTTAGAAACTTTGTTGTAACATACTTATGTAGTTCTTTCAAAGAAATCTGCTGAAATGTTTAATACTTCAGATTGCAGTAATGAACAAAACTAGCACCAGAATGGGGAGAAAACTATACTAAATGTATTCAGGACCACATGACAAGCCAGACTCTCTCATGATGGTTCCAAAGAATGTTAGTTGAGCTAGGCTACCTGAACCATTTACTGTATATTGCAACACTGGAAACATACTTGTTTACCCTATTTACAAATATAATGTTACAACAGACCCAGGGGTCATTTCAGTTAGATTATACTGAGGATAGCATAAAACAATTTAAGGTTTCTTGAACCATCCTAGATCATGAAATAAGGAACATAAGATATTTATGCATCAGCTAGCCTATTTTATCTCTATTAGCTGCTCTCATATTCACCCCTACTGCTCAACCAACTCTATTTAGCTCTGCTCTAGCATTCCCTAACTACTACTTGTCATAATGTAGTTACTCCTAGACTAGTACTCATTGCCAATTAACTTCTCTTATTTATCTGCCTCATTATCACCTTAGAAATAATGCCTAGCTTGGATTAAGTTAAACACAAATAGATAAGTCTGTCTCAAAGTTATCTATTTGTGTTTAAACGTGAATTACTTCAGATGTTTCAAATAGCTTGGTAGAAGTGTTAAGTACATTGGGTAATCTTGGCAAGTTTAAGAGTTATCCATTATGTACTACAAAATAAAACATTTTGTGCTGTGTTTCAGAAGAGTGTGATGCAATGCTGCTAGACAACCTAGTAAATACAAAAATAAATAGATTGAAAACAAACATAATAAATAAGTAAAGACAAAAACAGGCAAACAAATAAATCTTGATTACTACTAAGCCTGAAAGAAAAGTACACACCAAAAAGACAATTTAATGATTTTTTTGTTGTATTACACAAAGGCTACTTAATTCAATTACAAAAAATCTTTCATAAACATATGCATAATTTACTACTCATCATATCACTTGTCCTGTATTATGTCTAATAGTGATTTGCATATATACAAATATTACTCAACTGCTACAATTTTAATAAGAATCATTGCAATATGTTGGATATGGTGCACAAATCATTCCAGTAACAGTAGCGAGAAAAATATTGCTTTTATAAATGTTGGTGCGACAGTACATTAAATAGCTTGTTTAGACATGAAAAACAATAAAAAGAAAGAAATATTTTATTTACTGTAAAAAATCTGTATTATCTACATTGTTTTCTTTCTGGCTGTATGTATTTGAATATGATAAAAGGTGACCTAAATCTACAAGGAGTATCAAGATGTGTATGTCAGTACCTTTTTCATATTTTAGTAGCATTTTTCTAAAGATAAACATATATGTGGTAAATGACAGTACAGTAAGCTTATTTTACTTCCCAGAACAACTACTTGCCTGATATAACTTTGCCTCTAGTATATTTCACTTATAGCTTTGCAGTCATGTCTCTCTGTGACAGTTTGGTTGCAAATAAATGTCTCTGTAGGACCCTCCACCCCTCCTGTTACCTAATAAAAACTTCTATTATCTTACATGTGAATCATGCTCAACAATAACTATTAAGAATAAAACAGACTACTGAATGTACAGGCGCATGGGTCAAAAACACTGTGAGGTCTGTTAGTGCTGGCGGCTCCATTTACAGGCTTATGTCATTGCATATATTTTAACAATGTGATCTATAGCCTAATATACTTTGTAGGCCTACAGTATTCATTTTTGATGTTAAGACTAATGTAGCAGAATTCAAGTACTAGGTTGTAAAGCATATTGTAGTGAAGAGAGCTAAAAAATCTCTAGATTTAAAGACATTGAGGCATGAAGAACTTAAAGTGATATTTGTGACCATGGTTTGAATAAAGAGCCCAATGATCATGCAAGCTAGACAGGGGTGGTGAGATTGAACATCAGAGAATGGCTTGGCCACCCTGCAATATGTATATGTGGGGGACTAGCATGCAAGCAATAATGCCTGACAGGGTGTGTGTTAATGTGCAATTAACGCCCACCCAGGGGTATGACGGAGGGCCTCTACACCCCTGGAAGGGCATTAATTACACATTAACACACACCCTGGAGAGCATTATTGCTTTTAGAGAATGGGCTGTCTATAAAATTGTTGTGTTTTACTTACTTTATTTTTTAATATATTTTTGATGTAAAATAGTTCCTCTGCCTAATATTTCAAACTTGCCATAATATATGTTAATGGTGTTGGAGGAAGCATTTTACATCCAAATATAACATTTTAATAAAGTAACTAGGTATTTACTTTACTTTCTTGTCCATTACTCTTAAATAGTTTGGTTCCTTGGCAGTCATTGGAAATTGATTTTACTAAATAATGACATACATTTGAGTTTCAGACTTTTATTTCCTTCAGAAAATTCATGCTAACACAAATCCTTTACTAAAGCAACTTTGTAATTTTATAATAGCAATAGTTAAAATCTATTTCTATTTTAGAGCCTTTGCTCCCCCTTTATTTTAGGTTTTATCCAGATTTATTCAGCTGAAATGTCCAGAGGTATGCAAACCTCTTTACTGCTGCTGCTGCCAGTACTTAACTCACCCTCTCTCTCTCTCTCTCTCTCTCTCTCACACACACACACACACACACACACACACACACACACACACACACACACACACACACACCTCTGCTTCAGAAAGTTCATGCTAATGGAAACCCTGTTATTCTAGCAACTTTCAAAGTTTATAAGAGCAATATTTAAAATCCATCACTATTTTAAGACTTTTGTTCCCCCATTATTTCTGTCTCTGTCCAGATTTCTTGTGCTAAGAGGTTCAGAGGTATGGTCTAGAGGTACAAAAATCTGTTATATAATGTTGTTTCTGCCAGGGGAAAGCTCAATCACTCTCACTCTCTCTCTCACACACGCACACACACACACGCACACACACACACACACACACACACACACACACACACACACACACACACACATTTTCTTCTACTTTCATGCACGCATTCACTCACACATGCAGACAGCAACAAAAACACACATACGCACAGACACTTTTTTCATGTTTCATTTATTTATTTTTTTGCACTCACTAAGCAAAAGAGCTGATTAGCGAGTATAAAATAATAACTCAGTTGAGCTGTCATCTCTCTCTTACTGTCATACACTCTCACACATAGACATAAACGCATACACACGCTTTTTTATTTTAATTTTTTTCTTTTTTATTTTACACTCACTAAACAGCCAAAGTGCTGCTTAGCAAATATAAATCTGTCTAAGCACCATCGCAGCTTGATATACTGCTGTGAAGTGGTGGACTCATTTTTCAGCAGGCATTAGTTCTACATTAATACCCTGCTGGAGAATGTTCGTTCGCCAACCAGGGTGCTCAGTACTTTTTTTGTAAACAAAAATGTGGTGGTACGCATATGTTGCATTTGGGCCAATCCCCCCTTAGTCCCCCCCCCCCACGCAGCCATTCCAGTGTCCAATTATTTGGCTATTTCTCTGCAGTTGCCATAAACACTGTTCAAAACGCTGTGCGCATACTGCTTTCTGCTTTACGTCTACAATGATTACAGATATTTGGATTTAATTTAAAACTTTTTATTCAAATTTTGCAACACAAACACTGATAGACATTTGCTAAACAAAGCAAAACAGTCTCACAATGAAAACAGGCATAGCATTAAAATTTCTGTGACCTTGAAACTCACGTTAATTGAAACAGCATTGAAACCCACATTCAAAGAAAATGCATCTGGCCAGTGGCAGATTAAATTTACCTTTGGGCTGTTTTCAAATCATAGACCCCTTGCACACATTTTTAGGACCATGCAAAATTTCTTTGATTCACCTTCCTGATTGTATTAAATTATAATATATAATATATAATAATTAAATTATATCCCTTGTATAATACAACACTACTTGTTGGAGTGTGTTTTCAATTTATAGCCAGTAAGCAAAGAAACAAAACATATGAACCAATAATGCCAAAACTGTCCAATTCAGAACATTTCAACCATAAAAGGCCACTAAAACCTTTGTTATTACAACCCACCAATATCAGTCAATATGCATAGGTCTATATTATATAGTTGAAGCTTTAGGTAATCGCATACCTAAAGCTCGACACCTAAACAGCGAAAGTTGTAAATATTGAATGACCACTTCTGTGAATTTTTCGTAGGGAAAAAATTTGCTTGGAAGGAGGGAAAAAACATTTCAAACCCTAATCGAGTGCTGTGCCCCTACACCACCGCTGACTAAATATACCAACTATGAGATCTTTCTACAGCGGAGAAAAGGTCAGATTCCCAATAGCAGCCAAGCAAATTTTTTTCCCTATGAAAAAAATTTGCGGAAGTGGCCATTTGATGTTTACAGCTTTCACTGTTTTGGTGTCAAGCTTTAGGTATTCCATTACCTAATGTTTAGATTACCTAATATCGACCCATATGCACAGTCTCTGCAGAAGTAAAAGTCATCTGAATAATTCCACATTAAAGAGATCTGACTGTAACTAATGAAAAGGTTGCTGCTAGCAAAAAACTTTATATTTAAGTATTTCATCTATAATTTCACTGCCTGCTACCCTTGAAGAATAAATTGCCTATGTTACATTAAAAATGATAAGCTGGTAATATTGCAATAGGGAATGGATGGCAAACTAAAACAGGTTCTTGGTTACTAGGCATCTTATCCAAAGGAGGACATACTCAGGACTGCAGCACCCCACCCTCTTAAAATTCAACGCAGTATCAACAATCCATTCACATGCTGTGGTAATAGAGCCCATAGTCTTCTGCATCAAAACAAAAGTATGCTACCTGCTGTGCTACTAACACTGCTTTAAAGCTCTAAACACACACTAGTGATACAATTTGCTAAGCAAAACAGTTGCATATTTTGGGTAGAGGATTCAGGCTCTTGTTTCATGTAGCTAAGGTACAGGGCTTGAGCCGAAGCAAGTTACTAACCACCTGCTAACCCTAACTAGGGCATTTTACTGTCTCTCTCTCTCTCTCTCACATACACACACACACACACACACACACACACACACACACACACACACACACACACACACACATATCTCAACCTTTTAATGCAAGAAATTTGGACAAAGTCTAAAATAAATAGGACCAGATTATAAATATTTCTCTCACGAACTTAGAAGTTTGCTAGAATAACAGGATTTGTGTTAGTATGCATTTTTCTAAAGGATATGAAGTCTAAACCTCAAATATCTGTCATTATTTAGCAACTTCAATATTTTTATTAGGAAAAACAAAAATATGGGGCAAAAATCTGGACATTCTGCAAAAACCTGGGTAGTTGAAAGTATGCTACCTATCTCTTATACAAACACAGGCAACACGCACACACACACACACACACACACACACACACACACACACACACACACACACACACACACACACCATACCCTTCAATCTCTTAGCAAAAGAAGTCTGGGCAAAGCCTGTCATAATGGGGGGACAAAGGCCCAAAACTAGGGACACATTTTAAATATTGCTCTTATAATTTCAGAAAGTTGCTAGAATAAACGGATTTGTGTTAAAATGCATTTTCAAAAAGATATGAAGTCTGAAACTAAACTCAAATGCATGTCATTAGTTAGTAACTTTAATCCTTAGATCATCCTGGTGAGTTCTCAAAAAAAAGACAATTTTTATGAGGAACAGACCAAAAATATAAGGCAAAAATCTGAACATTCTGTGAAAATAAGTAAAGTTGAAAGATATTACACACACATACACCCTACCTCCCCATTAGACCCTCCCCCATACTCTCAACCTTTTGAAGCAAGAAATCTGGACAAAGACACACAATGGGGGGGACAAATGTCCAAAAATAGGGGCACCTTTTAAATATTGCTCTTACAAACTTAGAAAGTGATAGAACAGCAAGTTTTGCATTAGTATAAACTTTCTGAAGGATATGAAGTCTAAAGCTCAGATGTCTGCCATTATTTGTTGTCTTAATCCTCAATTATTTTCCAGGGATTGCCAGAAAAACACAGTTTTATGAGAAACAGACCATGGATGTGAGACTAAAATCTTGACCTTCAGTGAAAACAACCTTTTAAAAAAGCATTGAGCTTACTTGCCTTAAGGAGTTAAAGTAGTTAGTTCCACAGACATGGGGCCAGATAGACAAAAGAAATCTCTCCAGTGTTTCAGTGCTGGTTCTATCACAACTAGCAGACACTCATCTGATGACCTGAGTGAGCAAACAGGAATGTAAAATAACAAAATAGGCTTAAAACCAAACCAAACTTTATTCACCAATAACTCAGTAAGCGGTTTCATCACTTGCAACAGCAAGACTTCTTTAGACTGAATTAACATTTCTAAAATTACTCATAAAGACTCTACATGCTCATTAATTAGTATCACATGACTTGAAGGGCTCAATATTTTAACCCCTTCTTTTTCAAATATGCAACAAAATCTTCCTACCTGTTTAGCTCTGGTGGGTAGCATGCATTCAGTTTGACTTGTCACAAATATTCAAGCCAACTTAACTCTTGAAACCATCCTTTTAGGAGATGTAAACATAGATTGGCTTACAATTAAAACTCCCCAAACTACCTCTTGTATCAGCCTACTTGGAGCTGAGAAACTAATCACTTCCCCTACCCATATTAGCAAGTCACATCTGCCACAGTCTCTCCTGGACTGGATTTTGGTGTCTAATCCCCAAAATTACCACAACTCTCACACTCTACCAAATTCCCTTAGTGACCACTGCCCTATCATAGTAAATAGACACACTCCCCATTTCACCAGACCTTTCAGGTTTATTACTTCCTGCAAAACCTCATCCTTTAGTCCAGACTCTTTCATAGACAAACTCCCTAATATTAACTGGTCCCATCGCATTACACTTCCCTTCGATGAGGCTGTCCACTCTTTCAACTCTACCTTTCTAAACATCCACAACTCCCTAGCTCCCCTCTGTACTATCACAATCAAAGCAAACTGTATAATGCAAATAATAATGTGGAGCTTTTCTCCCCGGGCCTCCGCTGAAAACGGACCTGTGTCTCCCAGTCAACAAATGTAAATAAATAAATAAATAAACACCGCTCCTTGGCTGACCAAACATACTAGAGCCTTGATGAAAAGACGTGACAAGATATAGAAATTATGGAACAAAACAAAGACCCCTTCTCTCCTACAGACTTACAAGAACTTAGAAATCAAATAAAAAAAATATCAACAAAGACAAGCTCAACTTCTATGCAAACCCTCCCACTACCCTAAAATCTGACCCTAAAAAAATCTGGAACTCAATCAATCATATACTGCATCCAGGAAACCCTTCCCCTCCCAACCCATGCCCAAATAAAACTTTTGAAGAAACTGCCACTGAATTTAACAATTATTTTATTAATTCAATAACTACTATAATTAATGACCTCCCCACTAGTAAAAATACTAAAACCCCCACTTTCTCATCTTCCCCTCCTTCTCCTTCTAACTCTTTCTATCTTACATCTGTCACAACTAAATATATTAAATCTCTACTCTCTAAACTCAAACCCTGCTCCCCCTCAGCTGATAACTTACCCTCTTACTTCCTACATATAACTGCTGAGCCCCTAGCCTATCCAGTATCCATCCTAATCAACTGATCTATCTCGGAATAATACGTTCCGTCAATATGGAAAACTTTCTACACATTACCCATACATAAAGGAGGTAATTGTTCTGATATATCAAACTTCAGATCAATTGCTATACTGTCTCCCCTCTCCAAGATTCTTGAGAAATGCATTCACAAGCAGATAATGCAATATCTTCTCCAACAGAACCTTCTAACACACACACAACATGGATTTTATTCTAAACACAGCACTACAACTGCACTAATATCCTTCATTAATACTGTATCACTGGCCCATGACAATAAAAAACTAGTCTCATATCTGTTCCTCAACCTGTCCAAAGCCTTTGACACAGTCTCCCATCCCCTCCTCCTAGACAAACTATCTCACCTAAGATTCTCTCCTCCCACCATATCCTGGTTTTCCAGCTATCTCTCTAACTGCCAACATGCTGTTAAATGGCACTCTGCTCCCCCCCCCTAAGCGTCCCAATGGGTGCCCCCCAAGGATCCATACTGGGGCTACTGCTCTTCAATATTTTCACCAACCTACTTTACACTTCTTGTCCCAACTCCACACTTGTACAATATGCTGATGATTCTACAGTCATCACCATTGCTGACAATCCATCTGACCTCCACTCTACTACCCAAGCATCATTCAACACCATAGAGACATGGCTTTTTGACAACAAATTAATTCTCAACCCTAAGAAAACTAAGCTCCTACTCTTCCTCCCAAAAAACCTCATCAGTCTCAAAATAACATTTTCCGTCCTATCTAGCAATAACACTGTGATTACCTCTGACCCTAGTACTAAACTGCTAGGAGTCATAATAGATGATCAGCTTAAATTTAATCTCCAAATCACCACCTCTATCAAAAAGACTCACCAGAAACTTGGACTCCTTTACCGAAACTAAAAACATTTAACCAACTCAGCCAGAATAACTCTCTCCCATGCATTTCTTATTCCCATCCTCCTTTATAGCTCTCAATTATGCACAAATCTTAACACCACACTCATAACTAGACTTGAAACTACATATAATAAAGTTGCAAGATTTGCTGCAAACCAAATCTACAAATCACACCATTGCCTATCTCTTAAAAAGTTGCAGTGGCTTGAATTCCCTCATTTGCTGCTAGTACAGCAACTGTTAATTATCTACTCCCTCCTCTATCTACCATCTTTCTGCCATAGCCTTCAATCAATTATAACTAAATATTCCCCAACAGGACATTACGTAGCTCAGACCAAGACTTCCTACAGATCTATAAACCCAAAACCAAATCAGGGTGTTTACTTTATAGCTATAACCCTGCTACAACTTGGAACCAACTACCCCTAGAAATTAAGTCCCTTAACCAAACAAAACATTTCAAACTAGCCACTCAGGAATATCTAATATATAAATGGTCCTGCCATTGTAGTCATCCTCCCTGAAACTACCTAACCCTAGCTTGTCTCTCATCCCTCCTTTCTCTTTCACTGTCTGTCTTAATATCCATCTACCTCTGTCTCGTTGCTTAACCTCTACATTACCTTACTACTCCATCTGTACCTCTACATTACCTTACTACTCCATCTGTACCTATACTGTATATAACTACTTAGAAATAATGAACACCCTTTTCCCTACATTGACATTGTACCTAAGTTTTTGTTGCAAGACTCCTGACATTGTACTCTAAATGGACTGGATGATTTGTTGTAAATGCTTTTTGCAGATTGATCTCTTAACATTTGTACCTGTTTTCTGTAAAATTTTATTGTAAAATGTTATTTCTCTAATTGTTTTAGCTGCCAGTGCAATTTTCTTGCTGACTTCATGTAACATGTTAATACTGATTGTGGAGCTTTTCTCCGCGGGTCTCCACTGAAAACGAGCTAATGCTCAGCTGGACTAACCCGGTTAACAAATGTAAAATAAGTAAAATAAATTTTCTGCATTAAGCATAGTTTTATGCCCTTTAACTTCATCCAATACTAAAAATGTAAAATCCAGAGTTAGTTGAAGAAGGGGCTAAAAAACTGAGCCCTTCAAGTCATGTAATTCTAATTAATGAGCACATAGAGTCTTTATGAGTGATTTTAGAAATGTTAATTCAGTCTGAAGAAGTCTCGCTATTGCAACAGATGAAAGTGCTTACTGAGTTATTGGTGAATAAAGTTTGGTTGGTTTTTAAGCTAATTTTGTTATTTTATCTTTCATTTAATTTTTTATTGTTTTTTACTTAAACAGGAATGTAAGGCAACAACAACTAAATGAAATTGGGATGACTCATGTCAGACAAAAATTATGATGAACCATACCACACAGGGAATATGAGATCTTGAAAACAGAGTTAACTATAACCGACTGCCTGTCTAAATTTCATAGTTCAGAGGTAATATGACAAAACCTGAAAAATCCATTTAAAATGCTGGCCTAAGAATTCAGGCTTATTGCAAGCTGGGAAGATCCATATACAAGAGCCCATAGAATAGATATAGAGCACCTCAGTAGAGAAGACATGTTAAAACAACTGCTGGGCAGTACTAGACAGTACAAATGGTCATGTCAGGACTGAAAGCATATAAAGCCAAGGCCTGTTTGGATACTGTTAACATACCTGGATTCAGATCGTTCTTTGCTTGTGCTACATATACTGTGGGATGACTTCAAGCACTTTCTAGACTTCAAAAAAATACCAAAGGACTGTTCTTTTTTCACTTAATAATAAATAGACTATGTTGCCTGCTCATGTGATAGAACAAAATAAGCAGTGGAGAGAGCAAGGTACTTTTGGATATACATAATGAGAGAGCAAGACATCTGCACAGGAACATAGAAGAGGGAATACTGCAATCTGACAAAGATTTGGCCAGATAGAAGACCTTCATATTTTTCTTAAGCTTCAGTTTTAGTTGTTATCAATTTTACTTAAATAGATTACAAAGAACATGCTTATTAATGTGTAGTTTATAGATGTAGTCTCACATCTGTATTATTTTTATACTATCTAGTTTCACTCCTGTGCCACATACAACTGATTCTTCCAGCTTACATTCTTTTGAAAAAAATTCACAGACTATTTGCTTTAGTCTTTGTCAGTAAGAAGATACTGGGACGGATTCACGATGGCTTGCACGGAGTCTAAGAGTAGAGTAAGACTCCATGCAGCCATCATGTCCAACGAGCGAGCCAGGAACAGCCTGTAGGGGCGTGTAAGAGAGCTCCTAAAATGGCTCTTACACGGACAGGGCTGGGACATGCAAATCACCTCAATTGCAGGTGAAAGGCATGCAAATGAGGTAGATTTGTGATTCAGGAAACCCGAACCTGTCCGAGTAAAAGCAGTGTTATTTGCAGAAATGTACTCAATTGACACCTGAGTACCGTTCTGCAAATAGCAAAATGGAGCCGTGACAGCCCCAAATAAAGGTTGCATCCAGTCCAGGAAGCATGCCAATGGCCAAATATACAGCCATTGGAAATGTTCCCTGATGCAAAATTAAAATAAAAATATTTTTTTTTTACACCGATTTCCGGTGTTTAAGCGTAGCGCAGCACCATGCAAATGGGCTGTGCTCTAAAAGACAGAATACAAATAATTATAACCCACAAATGTGGATTTTATTGAAATTGTTAATGTACAATGCAAGGGAATGGCAGGCTGAAGACAACATGGCCGCCGAGTAGAGGTTGCTAAGGGGGGAAGCTCAGTCTAAGACATGTAACCAAGCATTAGTAGGCAATCCTATGTAAATGAGTGTTAGGATAGTGAATCGCTAGTTTACATAGCAAATGAGCACAGTCAGTGGAGTGTAGGAGTAGGATATGGGGAGTAACAGAGTAGAAGATAGGTGACATCATGAGGGGGGTATGTTTGAAAGATGTGAAGCTCATTGGAGCAGAGTGGCATGTGTCCGCTGTCAGTTAGACATCATGGAAAGAGGTGTGTCAACAGGTAGGCTAGGGAAAGCCAAGAAATGGAAGGTGTATACCGTGGATAACACCAAAGTTTCTTGCTGAGCATGCATGCGAGAGTGTGTGCGCCTGTAAACCTGAGTAAGACAGAATGCGCATGTGTAAGCGTGAGTGCGCGCGTTTAAGCCGGAGTAAGCATGTATAAGGCTGTTTAAAGAGTTGTAAGCACGTTTGCACTGGTGTGCGTGCGTTTTAACCTGAATAAGCAAGTTTTAGTCCATGTAAGCATGTGTGCGTGCATGTCAGCTGCTGTGTGCATGTTTGCGCTTGTGTGAGTGGCGCTCCCCCCTGAGGAAACAGAAAAGAAATAGGAAGCACAACAAATAGTAGGAAGCTACGAGGGAGTACTAGCAGAGCTAGCAGATGAAAACAATCAGAATCAGGCAATTACACAGGCAGTATACTAGCCCAGCCCAGCCTAGCATTTAAAACTCTGCCAACAACAGTCCATTATGTTTCTCACAACAGACACTGCAGTAAGCTAACAGAAGTGAAAACTGAAAAAGCTTTACTGAGACAAAGAAATGTTAGGGGCTGCCATTGCTGTTATAAGGTGATATATGCAACATGCTGAGGGTGGTGACAATGGAAATGCTGCTGGACAACCCACAGTGAGGATACAGAGAAGAGTGTACAGGCCCAGGGTAACCTACCAGGGGCTACATGAGCTGGAGATAGTGGAGCGCTATTGAGTGGACAGTGACCTCCTGCAGCAAATTGTTGAGCTGTGCAGGCCACACCTCACACACAGAACCAAAAGAGGGGAACCCATCCCAGTGGAAACCAAGGTATGTGTTGGCCTAAGAATATTAGCAACAGGTACCTTCCCGAGACCAACTGGTGATATGATGGGGATATCACAGGCATCAGCATCCAGGGTAATACACCAGTTCCTGGATGCCATGTCAGCACATGTCGGTGATCATGTATATTTCTCCAATTCCCATGAGGTATTGGCCAGCAATATGCATCTCTTCCAGCAAATAGTGGAATACCCTGAGGTAGTGGGTGCAATAGACTGCATGCACATACGCATCAAAGCACCAGCCGGCGAGCGGGGTAGCATCTACTTCAACCGCAAGGGTTCCCCTCCATCAACTGCCAGGTTGTGTGTGATGCCCAGGGCAAAATACTGAATGTGTGTGCAGCCTGCCCTGGAAGCTACCATGATTCCCATATCTGGCATCTGACGCAGCTGTACCAGACATTTGCCAATGGGGACATCCCACATGTTCACCTAGTGGGGGATGCTGGCTATGCAATGGAGCTGTGGCTGATGACGCCCATCAGAAACACACACACACCTGACCAGGAACACCATAATGAGGCACACGTAATGTAATAGAGTGTGTGTTTGGGCTGCTCAAGTCACAGTTCTGGTGCCTGGACACATCTGGTGGAGCCTTGCAGTACTCACCAACTACATGTACCCAGATTGTCATGGTATGTGCTATGCTACATAATATGATCCTGTGAAAACAGCTGCAGCATGAACAGCATAGGCCTGGGCCAAACAGCCCCCCACCATTGCCAAGGTCATCACAGGCAGAGCATGACCAGGAGGAGGAACAACCTGAGCCTGCCCCAGTAGGTAGAAGGAGGCATGCCCAGTATGCTTTGGCCTTGGCAAAGAGGCAACACATAGCACATACACTGGCTCAGTAGGAACTCTGGAAATGATACCCCTCTCCAACTTGCACATAAAGTAAAAGGGATGCCTAAGTTGACACTACCTGCTTCCAAACATATGCAGGAAGTGTAGTATGTGCATCCAACATAGGCAGCCCTGCAGCACCACCTAAGGCATGAATGCCATGTGTTAAGCAATATAAAGCAGTGCTAAACAGCAATTACCACCATGTAGTATATGCAAACAAAATCGCACACACCAACTAGCACAACTGTGGTCAATGTGCAGTAATATTGGGCAATGTCCAGCAATGTTGGTGAATATTGAGCAATGTCGGACAAGCCTGGACTAAGTAGGGCATAGCTGAACAAAAGCCAACATGCTCATATTTACTTAACAGGCCCTTAAGCAGTCTGGTCTGCTCAGTATGAAAATATAAAGCAGTGATGGGCCTCAAACCCAGGATACTGTGCACTACAGCCAAAGTACTAAACCATTAAACCATGACAGTATTGCAGTGGTCCACCTGTATGACGGAATGTTGATAAGTCTATGCAAAGTATTCCATGGAAACACTGCAGGCACAGCATAATCCTTGTTGAGTTATGACACAAAGGTGAGTCCTGCAGTGAGAACAGAACCTGACTTCCAACACACACGGTATAAATGTTAATATTGGTCATGTTCGCACACATCAGCAAATGTAGTGGATCTCAGATAGCAACATACTGAAGGTTCACACTGGGCATGCTCACACACTTGAATAAATGAGACAAATGTCAGGCAACAAAACATGTAATGTCAGAACTGGGCATGCTCACACACTTAGGCTATGTCTGAGTACAGCAGTGGGCCACGCATATCTGGCAGTTGCATGTGTTAACCCGGGAACCTGTCACTATACAGTAATCCACCCTGTACATACAGTCATATGACAACAGACACATCTATAATATAGCGGAACCCTGTCATAATCAAATATGTTCTGCAGATACTGAAGTTCTTCATGGAAACTGGTAAAGCAAAGATGATAAAGACCTGCAAACAGTATCAGCAATAAACATTGTGCATCATGAACAAAAGCATAGGTTCAGAGGTTGATACTAGGCTATCTGCCCTAGGGCATGCACAAGCCTAGCCAGAGTGTGTTTGGCATTCGCAACCCTGTCACATTACTACACTGTGTGTGTGAATAGTAGGTCACACAAAATAGCCCATGTACGTTTATGCTAGTGTGCCTCTGTCTAGCAGGGACACAGAGGATATCCCAGGGGTAAATATACAATCACCCATACAGTCGTCAAGATGTCTCCAGTAGGTGGTCAGTGGGTGGCTCTACCTATCTGAAATTGGGATTACATTCTGTAGTGAGTAGAGCCTATGGGATAAGAATCTGTCCCTCCACAATGTCCTATTAACATCTGTGCTGAGGTATACATCCCTGCAGTGTGTAGCTCCAAGGGAGTTGGATATCCTGAGGTGGAGCATGTCCAGTAATACTGGTTTGGGTATAGCTGTAAACAACAGGCACACATCATATCTGAGTAGGTGGTAAGCGACTGAGTAGAGCTGGAGTTACTGCATCTGAATGATGCAGGGCATCAGTGTGAGTCCCTAGATCCACTTGGTGAGGACCGTCCGTGGACAGTACAGTTGCTGCAGGTGTCAGGTAAGGTACACCCCAAATGTGGCATTGTAACCAAACATGGATGTGATGAGTATAGGGGCACAATGACCTCACTCGATCTAGATGTGAAACCATATGGGATAAGGTGGTACACATAGCAGGTGTGTCCAACCACTTTGGCAATGTGAATGTTAAAGGTGACAGTACGAACAAGTGATGTCCCCAAACCCCTAACAACTCCTACCGTATGTAATGGAGTACTACCTATGTGGTAATGTGTGGGCATGTTGTTACTCCCAAAGGGAATGACTATGCAACTAATGCCATTTAGCTGTAGGCCATGGCTCAGGCACCAGTCATCCATCTCTGTGAGACCCTGATTGAGTATGCATGTGGCAGCTGGAGAGTTGATCATGGCACCCAGTTTGCAGTCAAGTGCAAACATATTCAGCCATATTCCCCCTGTGATAGCCTGTACATAAGACAAATATATACTGAACAAGAGAGATCCCAGGACCAAACTGTGTGGGATGCCATGTGTAACTGGTGTATAGTCAGACATGGCACCTGCAATCCTGACCATGTGGGTGCTATCCCTGATCTAGGTAACAATCCATTGTGTGAGATGTGTGTCCAAATTGACGCTGGTGAGCCTATGCATAATAGCCCAGTGGGTTATTGTGTTGAATGGTTTTGCAAGGTTCAGGTAGGCTGTGTGGATAGCCGTCCCTATGTCGATGGACCTGTTAGCCATTTAAAGAATACCTACAGGTTCAAGAGGCATCATCTGCCCACAACAATGCTGAAATGAGTAGGACACAGTGTCTGTAGGTTCCTGATGTCTATGTGTAGGAGTCCTATGACAATATGATCCATAGCTTTGCAGAACAGGCTACATAGGCTTATAGGGCAATATTGTCTGTGGTCCGTTGTGGCACCAACTCTGTGGAGCAGGACCACTGTCACAGTACGCCATTCCTTGGGTACATAACCTGTGGGAACTCCGATATTGAACAGTGATGTAATGTGATGGTTGCATTTGTCATGATGCTCGTGTATGATGCAGGCTGGGATACCATCTGGTCACATTGATACTGTGATGTATGCTGTGGGGAGGGCAGCACTCACCTGTTACTGTGTGATGTCAGAGAGGTTATACTCTGTTGGGATGGATAGTTGCTCCTTAGGGGGGATGGGTGGGAGATATCTGCACTGAACCTGTTTGCCAGGATGTAGGCAATGCCAGTGAGTTCAGGGTAGGTTTAGTCAGTATGCAGTAACTCACAGCATATCGGTGAGTGTCACCCAGGTTCCTGACATAACTGAAGAAGGCCATGTGATGGTCCTATGTGTCAGGTGCAATTGTCTGGTAGAAGCGGCCCTTAGAAAAGTCCATGAGTGATTGTAGCTGTCTGCTAGTACTGATCAGAGATGCCTTCCCAGACTGGGATTGTGCTTTATCATGTAGTAGCGTCCTCTTGACGTTGTACAGCTTATTGATGGCTTGGGTCTACCAGACAGGTCCCCTGCCATTGTAGTAGTGGGTCTTGTTGTTATTTGGGATAGCACAATCCATGCAGTCCACTAGGTGTCCATAGAATGTGTATGTAAAGGATGCAGCAGTGTGAGCCATATATGCCACTGTCTCAGGATCTCTGAAGGATACCACCTTGCTTCGGTGAAGTGAGATGTCGGCTCATGAGAAGTTCACCAAGATTACCCAGGATGGGTGTGTGGTGGGTATATGTATGTCCTGTGAGATACATGTATGTTCTGACCTTACCAATGAGGGGTATATCGCTGGTGTGGAACATAGAGTTCCCATGCAGGTCCAATATGTATTCCCCTTGTGGCTGTGCTGACTGGTTGTGCCAAAGCATATGAGTCCACAAATTGTAGTGACTGTTGGGTGAGGTTGTCGGGGCTTGAGTAGTATCCCCAGTCAATATGTGTGTATATGAAGTCACACAATATAATGGTGTCTGTGGAGACCTGCATATTCTCCATAGTTCCCACAAAAGCCGAGTGTGGTACCTGAGTTTGGGAGTGTGTTTTGTAGCAGGCAACAAACTGAAAGGCAGTATTGCACAATGGTAGTTGTCTATGTATGGTCTGTGATGCTTTGTGCAGTGCTACTAACCTGGAGGTGTGTGTATCTATGATCTATATGGATATTCCCCCTAGTTGTGTTGTCTGTTCCAAGTCTTGTTGTCAGACAGCATGGTATGAAACATAACCTGGTAGTGCTGGTGTGCATAAGCGAGCCTGAACCAGGTGTCTGTCAGTGCACAGATATTGCTCTCCTCCTTACTGAGGAGAGTCCTGAGTGGCCACAATTTGAGGTTAACACAACTGTTGTTGAGCAGCTTTACCCTTAGTTTCATCTAACCTGTAATGTCTATGGAGGTGGGTTTGTCTTCTGAGCCCTGCGTAAAAAAGGCACTCTGGTGGTAGCAAGAGCCTTAGCCAGCATACTAAAGTCCAAGGGTGACAGGTGCAAGCTGTCCATAGTGAAGCTACGTGGCATGTTGAGCATGTCACCATACACTGACAGACACTGTATCCCCTATGAATTAAACAAATGTGTTAGCCAACTGTTAAATGTGATATGTGTGTCCTTATACTGTGACATCATAATTGGTGGGTGTAAGATGCTAGACAAGGTCAGGGTCATACTGGCCTGGGCTACATGATCAGAGTGTACCTCCATGTATCATGTCATGTGGTCCAGGGAGTAACGTCTGAGGTGACACACACCAGCATGGACAATGATGGTGCCAGTCTTGTACTTGCTTTGGAGTGACCTGACTGCTTGTGTTATGCGGCAGATCCTGGCACCCAACAGACAGCCCAAGGTGACTATTCCCTTGTCAGGGCTGGTGAGTGGTACATCAGTGTGTCTGAACATAAGTGGCAACTATTACAAGTGTATTAGTTGCGTGGTTTAGCCTGAAGGGCAGTGACTGTGTGGCACACCGACATTGTGAACTTAGTGATATGTTTGTATTGTAGTGGGGTAGCAGGTGTGTGTCTGCTTCGGAGGTCTCTGCTGCTTAGGTAGAGTACATTTACAGCATCTGAGTATGTAAATGTGTGCTAATGTGGTTTGAATGTTGTTGCTAGAGGATATGTGAGCCCGATATGTGGTGTGTATGGCTACCGTCACCACCTGATACACTGTGCCAGTCATGGTTCGAGAGACTTCAGCTCCCTGTATGTCTATATAGGTGCATCTCACACATATATCTGAGTTTGTCGGGAGGAGGAGAGGGTTGTCTGTGTACATGAGGCAGATGTGACATTGTGTCAATATCACAATATCCACCAGCTGGACTGAAGAGTACACACAAAACCGACCCCTGGTCATGCCAGGATATTATCATGACATACTCTGTAGCCTGATCACAAAGGATAAGTAGGGTGTTAAGCATGTAAAAGAGTATAACAGGGATTAGTGCTCATGTTCGTTAGTGCGTTGTAAAGAGGAGCTGAGAAGGAGTCCAGACTGAATCATGGCACCTCCTTCAGCTATGTCATAAATATCAATGTACACATATATATGTCCTGAGTCAGGGCCAACTGTACCTGAGTGTCAATGCCGACATCATGACAGACAGGCCCATATGTACATACCCATCCCCCACTGACAATAATCCACATCATCATACCAGGAGATATCACATGTAGAATGGATGAGCAGCTACCCCCACTGCCAAAAGCATGGCAGCAGGTGGAATACATTGATTCCCAATATGTGTCATGCACAAACTACAGAACAAACAGATCATGCACCTGAACAGTTAGCTGAGCCGCACCCCCTACACAGGATGTGGAACCGTTGAATGTGTCACAGCTACATATGGCACTCCCCACAAGTGTTGGTGCACAACATACCATGGGAAGTTAAGTCCAGTACGCCTATGAGGTCTGATCTGCAAGGTCACGGATTCCATCATGGTTGCAGTCATAAACATAGCTATTGGAAGCTGACACACACACAACCCTACCAACTGTGGTATGTTCATGTGCGGATCATGGTTCCCAAACATGCTAGACTGTTTGCAAGGCAGCCACCCAGGACATACATCAATGAACACATCTACACATGTGTCACATAGACTTTGAATAGCCCTTTATCGACATCCCAGACACATGTAGTATCCACAAAACCAAGAAGCTGTGCATAAATATGTGTTGACATATGACGGAATGTCAATGTGTCCACAGATAGATCACACAAGGTAAGGATACTGAGGCCATGTTCAAGCTGTTGACACCTGCTGACCCACATGGACCATTCCTGGAATGGCATAAAACAAAGTGTACACACATCACCATGTCCAGTCTGATGATGTCACCATCCTATAAATACAGCAGGAGAAGTAAAGCCAGCCAGTAAAGCAAATAGAGCGCCGTGTTAATGCATCTCTCTCTAGTATCATAACATAGTTAGGTAGGGGTTTAAATCCTGCAAACAGTGAGTGTATGTGTGCAATTGTCTTTGAAAGGAGTGTCCTTTTTGGAGACTGTGAAAACACACTAAAGAGGTACATTCCTATTTGGAAAGTCTGATGATGTCAACATCCTACAAATACAGCAGGGGAAGAGAAACCAGGCAGTGAAGTAAATAGCATGCCGTGTTAAAGCATCACTTTCTAGTATCATAACATGATTAGGTAGGGGTTTGAATCCTGCAAACAATAAGTGTGTGTGTGTGTGTGTGTGTGGAGGGGGTGTATGTGTGCAATTGTCTTTGAAAGGAGTGTCCTTTTTGGAGACTGTGAAAACACACTAAAAGAGGTACATTCCTCTTTGGATAGTCTGATGATGTCACCATCCTACAAATACTGCAGGAGAGGGGAAGCCAGCTAGTAAAGCAAATAGCATGACGTGTTACTGCATCTCTTTCCAGTATCATAACCTCGGTAGGTAGGGGTTTGAATTCTGCAAAGTGTGTGTATGTGTGCAGTTTCCTTTGAGATGTGTTCCTTTTTGGAGACTGTGAAAACTCAGTAAAGGAGGTACATTCTTCTTTGGTAAGTCTGATGATGTCACCATCCTACAAATACTGCAGGTGAAAAGAAACCAGCCAGTAAAGCAAATAGCGCACCGCGTTAATGCATCTCTTTCCAGTATCATAGCATAGTTAGGTCGAGGTTTGAATCCTGCAAAGTGTGTGTGTATGGGGGGGTGTATGTGTGCAGTTTCCTTTGAGAGATGTTCCTTTTTGGAGACTGTGAAAACTCAGTAAAGGAGGTACATTCCTCTTTGGAAAGTCTGATGATGTCACCATTCTACAAATACTGCAGGAGAAGGAAAACCAGCCAATAAAGCAAATAGCGTGCTGTGTTAATCTGTCTCTCTCCGATATCATAACATAGTTAGGAAGGGGTTTGAATCCTGCAAATGCTGACTCTGTGCATGTCACTGTTGGTCAACACAGTGTGGGTTTTGCTTTTACTATGGTATGACATAGTATGATGACAACAGTAAGTGCATTGCAGACATGAGGTATCTGCATGGCAAATATATATGTGTACATGTCCCCTCAGTCAGTACACAGGTGTGAAGCCTGCATACTACATGAATACATTTGTTTCCATTGACAGGTTGTGCCGCTGCTACTCAGATCGTAGGTCTCATATGTATGTATGTGACATGGCCATCCACTGTCATGTTCTGTGGCCAAGGTCATCTGTGGCACACACACCCATGACAGTTACTTAAGAGTAGTGTGAGTGAGGGTATATGCCTGGGGTATATGACAGACATGGTCATACACAACAAAGTCTGCCAAGAATGGACAGTCTTTATAGGTGTACGACTGCCTTGTGGATATGCATTCAGGCCTCTAATGTCTGTGATACACCTTGGGACTCCACAATACCTATGGATATGTGGATACCAAGGGACACATGACATAACATGGGTCTGTATGTACACAATGTACCCGACATACATGCTGAGGGCTACCACCGGTGTGGTACTGACGGGATAGTATGTATAGTACATGAGGATGACTATGCCATAGTCGGCGTACTGCTATACAGCATGTATCACACAACAGGTATCTGTCTGTATGATACCCTTGTGTAGGATATGTGTCCCATCCAGGGAATGCATTGTAGGCCATTCCATGCATTCCCAGATTTGGATGGACACATCCCTAGTGTGTCTGCATGTACCTAAGGGGGCTATATGACACACAGGTGTGGTCACAGTAATGTGTGGCGGTCATCACCACTGGTTAATGTTATAGTGTAGCACCAGAAGGATCCAATTGATACTGGGTTCCCTACTACTGTGTGTCATTTGTCAGGACATCATCCAATGATTGCTTATAGTCATGCTGTTGAGGTTGTGTATACTACCAGACTGCAAATCATCGACTGATATTAACGGTATCACCCGCAGCATAGTGTCAACCCATGTCATACACACGTCTACCCATGTTAGTACATAACTGTAGTAGAATGCATACTGGCTATTGAAAGATGCAATGGGATGTTAATAATGTGTACGACAGGGAATGCCACACGTCCCATGTGTCCACTATGCACGTACATCCAGACAGTGCGCACCCACCATGTTCACAGATGTACACTTGCTAATCTGTACTGCACACATCACACACGTACGTACTGTCCACTCGCTAACACATGCTGGCAACACATCACACATCAGGCAAGTGGCACATGGGTGGATAATACATACTCAGACCTAACAGTGGTGTAAACAATGTTACATTGACAATCAGAGCTTTGATGCATAATGTCTGCTCAGATATACCTACAAGGATGTAGTTAGACTTCCTTGTTGACAAATCGCTATTATAGCTACACTGCTATAGTGTCACCCTGTGCATCAGCACCATGTTAGCCTGACCATCCATTGACAATGCAGATGACAGGAGGAGGCACAGGTATCATCATATGCACAGGGTGTTTTGTTGTTTGCCAGAGCCTGACATTGGCCCATCCAATCGACATGTATGTGTATGTGTGTGTGTGTGTGTGTGTGTGTGTGTGTGTGTGTGTGTGTGTGTGTGTGTGGGACAACAGTACAGCATGGGCCAATGTTGATGTAATGTGTGTGTGTATGTGTGAGCCCTAGTTGTTTGCTTAATGTGTGTGTGTCTGCATGCACACAGCTCCACCATGTGGCTGCCATATACGGTGGTTTGTGGGACAGCCACAGACTGTACCTGCTTGGCTGTACAGATCACTGTCTCTGGCCAGGGACACAGTACCTGTGCCTGGCAGGGGTGCTACTGATGGTATCAGGTACCAACCCTGACTGGGTACTGTCATCAGAGGCAGAGGTATGACAACCTGACCCATGTCCCTGCTGGGACTGGCCAGAGCCACGTGCACGTGGTCTACTGGGATGGACAATGGACAGGCCAGCCCCAGCATTGCTGGGGCTGGTACTGCCACTACAGGAGCGGCTGTGAGTTGTGGGCTGTCCGTGACCACTGCCAGCTGTTGCTGTTGCTGGCATGCGTCCACATCAATGTCGCAACCGTCCCGCATGGTCCTGGCTCGAGGAAGACATGTTGTGGAGGGCATCTATTGTCTCCCTCCAATGTTTATCAATGACCTTGGTGTATGTCCGGATGGCACTGGCAAGGTCACTGATGCTGTCATTGATAGCGGTGTTATGTGCCCTCTGCACCCTAAGTCCCTGCCTGGTGTACTGTTCCATACGTGCCTGAGCCTGCATTACAGCCTGGAACATAGTGGTCGTTGTAAGACCTGTGAGGGCACGCCTGCCAGGGGCAACATGTCCACTGGTGCTCCCTCGAGAACCCCTGGACCTCCGCCTATGTGGTACTGTTGCAGGTCAATGGCTATGGCTGCTGTGAGGGGATGCACGTGCCATGGGTACCACACTCTCCTGGTCAATGCCAGCTGCATGCTGTCCCTCCCCATGGCCACTGATGGTGAGGGATGTAATGGCAGTATGAGTGTGTGCATAGATGGGGTTGAACGCTGTGTACTGTCGATTGGTGGACCAACGACAGACCCTGTCAAATCTCCCTGTGCCAAAATACATGTTTCATCATCACCACTATCCGTGGCAGTGGCTTCAGGTCACCTGCTGCTCTTGCCAAGCCCTACCTCAGCACTTGTGAGAAGAAGACAGGAAACACAGGTTACAGTCTGCACATGCACACATGCATACATGTACACATGAACACATGCACACATGAACACATGAACGCATGAACACATGAACACAGGCACACAGGCACACAGGCACACAGGCACACATGAACACAGGCACACAGGCACACAGGAACACATGCACACAGGAACACAGGAACACAGGAACACATGCACACTCCTCACTACAGCAGATACACACACACAACAGACTTCCAAATCATACTCAATACTGGTTGAAGGTGGGTGACAGTATCACAAGGCAGTCATGCACACATGTCAGCATGCAGAATAAGTGTTGATCAAGTCCATGCAGTGTGAGTGTAGACAGTTGATGACAGTGTACATGGCTGTGGTGCATGTGTGTACATGTTCAGTGATTGCCTACACCCTGGAACACAATGTGTACAAGGACACAACATTTCTGTGCAAGTATTATAAGCTCTGCAATGTCCTGTGCACCATCACACACAGGTATACATACCATGGCTGCATGTGTTATCTGTGTGTCACATGGATTTCCATGTCTGATTGCAGTTTCTGTGTCTGTAGCAGATAATTGTGTACAGAGGTGTAGCACATGCATGCTATGTACACACACGGGATGGGTGGTGCATGTATACGTGATGGGATACCAATCCTGGGCATGGCCATTGCAACAGTTTGGGGTGTAGTACCATTAGCCATCATCATCATGCATCATGTGGTCACTCAAGGCCACTAAAGTGTGCTAGACCACTGCCTAGCATGCTGTACCTGAACCGCAGTGCCGTGGCTAAGTTCACAATTACACAGCCACTTTGCACAAGGGTGTGTGAGGTGTCCAATAGGGAGCATTGCCTAACATGACTGTATTATGTGTTGAGGAGTGTTGCACAGCCCCATGCTAGGCCCCTACCCCTCAGATATGGTATGTGTGGTGTGTGGATGACATGTGGGATACTAAAGTGTGACCTGGCTGTGGGTGTCCGGTTACACTATGTGTAGCATGTTGAGGTGTACTGCGTATGACAGACGTGTTATGTTGTGTACATGTGTGTCAACTATGCCTATCCAATGTGCAGTACAGTGTTGCCACATTTGTGTGTGATGCTCTGTGCATTGCATGCGAATGAGGCAGCTACTGACATTACTGAGATGTTTCACGTCTCACAGCAAACATGCACAGCATGCATTATGTGTAAGTGTGTTATGTGTACATGGCCTACACCTCACCTATGACATGCACAGTTCAATACCAAGTTTAAAGTGTTAACACACTCACCAGCATGTAACGTCTGCCCTGTTGTCACACCAGAGGGACCTGCAAGAATATGACACAGTTTGTCAGTGGCCACACCTGTGGCATTGCTACTGTGAGTGTGCTAAACTACAGTAGAACAACAGGCATAGGTGTACAGATACTATTCAAATTATTAGTATTGCACACAATAGGCAGCACAACTGCTAAACACAGTACATTTCTCACGCATGCATAATCTAACAATACAGGTAACAGTAGTCTACAGCTAAGGCATGTTACCTGCATGCTCCATGTCACTATGCTGGGTGGCTCCGGCCTCCATGACGACATATGTCTGATGTTGTTGTTGCTGTAGGCCAGGAGCCAACACACTTAGCAGCAGTTCCTCCACTCTGGTGAGGGGGGATGTATGGCCACCCCACCACCTGTGGCAAGCTATTGTCTGCGGATATCAGACGCACGCCACCGAACATGTCTAATTAAATCACTGCAGTGATGGCATACCTGCTCATATGTCTGGTTATGCATGCCTATGTCATTTACCCGATGAACAAGTTCTTGCCACAGTGCAGTACGCTCCTGCTGGTGCTGGCTGGCCCTTGAAAACAGCAGGGTATAGTGCTGTACCAGGCTGTGGTGGATTTCCTGTTCTTCTGCAGCTGTGGCAGGGGTTGCTGTGATGAGCCATAAGCCTGGAAGACAAGTAAACAATATGTGTGAGCAAGTCATGTGGCACACTTAACATTGTACAGTACAGATATCAGTTAACTGCCATATATAGCATCTGTTCATCTGTCACAGGATACACACATTCAATACCACATATCAGTGCTCAGCCCACAACTGGCTGACAGTGCCTGCCACACTCCATATGACACACCAGTATACATCAGTACTCGGCTCACTGTTTGGGATCCAATGCACAGCCTTGCCAGGGGGTACATATCAAGCTAATGCATGCAGATATATGTCATCCATTGCAATGAATGTGAACTACAGTTGCAGTATAACCAGTAATCCACCCTAGTCATTGATGCCATACCCCTACCTAACATATGTGCACAGTTGTTAATATAGCTGGCATACTGATGTAACAGAGTATACATGTTGCTAGGTACACACGCAAACCCTGCATCACACATGTGATTGCAGACATGGTACAGGCATCATTACACACACATCAGAAATTCATACCATACACAAATGTATGCTAACACAGATGAGCATTTGCTATGTACCTTACAGTACTGTGTGCCCTTACTTACAGATACCTATGCCTGAGGAATGTAATCTGTGCAGACTGCAGAAAACACACAAGACAGTGTTACCAGGGAATGTGAACATACACCATACTGTGCTGTTTAGGCGTACAGATTCAGGTGGTACAACAGTTCTAATGTCGGATGGATTCACCAGCAGTACCACTTACTGGACATACATGTATTGTGTCAGCCTATGATGGGACATCACAGTCGTACACAAGGAACTACGTCACAACATATACCATCCTACTATGTCTGCATCCCAATAAGTGACACATCTTTCTCTGGCCTCAAACGTGGGACACAAATGACCATCACGGAAACAACCTCACTCCTAGCTATCACACCATTGCATACCTTGCACACATTCACTGTCACACTCATTCCACCTCACATAGCTGGTATTGCACTGTGTACATGTATGTGTGCATTGTGTCATAAGTAGGTAATACACTATTGTCCCTGGGGCCTACAGCAGCCTAGCCATATGCTACCCTGGCCTGTGCCACACATGTAATTAGATTTCACTTCCTCCTGTCAACCGGATACACAGAGGTGATTCCCAGGGCATGTTACCTATCCCCCAACAATCATCAGGGGTATGTCTGACATCTGCTACTGAGGAGCCTTGTTTGTTCATGATGGGTGGTTTACTCCAGAGTATGGCATATTTGCCAGTAGGAGCCTATCCCTCCAGCATGTGCTGTTTAGTGATGTTGCGGGGACTTGGGACCTAGGCTGTGTAGCCCGGTGGGATTGTGAGGTGTTGACATGGTGGTTGTCTGACTGCTATGGGTGTGGCATGCCTCTGTATGTTTGGCAGAGGTAACCTATGGGTGGCCGGTATACAACGCACTGTAGCTGTGGTTATGTGAGTCAGTCTGCATAGGGTATGTGTTTCAGGGCAGTATTACCCTTTTTGAGGTATGTCTGTGGACTTTCCACTTGCTGTAGTTGCCATGTGAGGTACATACCACATGGGGCATTGTGATGAGTACAGGGGAACACTGACCTATATTTCCGTGCATGACACATCGTTTGTGATTACATGTATCACGCAGACAGATTACAAGACTAGTGTGGCACTGTGAATATCAAAGGAGAGGCTACTGTCCACCTGTGTCCCATGTTCCCTTCTGACACCTTCAGTGTTAGTCAGGCAACCACCTATCTGGTAGTTAGTGGGTAAAGTGTTTTGGAATGGGGTATGGCACTGCAGAATCAACACTGGTGTTCAGTCCATGTCTTGGTCACTAGGCACCTGTTGCAATACTTCTGACCCTGTCCTGTGTATCCCTCTCTCACTATATATATATATATATATATATATATATATATATATATATATATATATATATATAACTATTTATATACATATACATTTATATACCACTCTATATATACATATCTATATGTATCTATATACATATATGTATATGTATATATATCTATATATATATATATATATATATATATATATATATATATATATATGGGTCCATGTCATATGGTCGAATGTTTATTTGACTGAAAGTTCATTTGGTCGACAGTTCATTTGATCGACAAGAATATAGGTGGGGGCTTCACCCACACCCCCCCTAACTATATATAACAACTCCAGGGTCGCACAACATTGGGGAAGGGGGCAAATTCATGTCGATCAAATGAACTGTCGACCAAATGAACTTTCAGTCAAATGAACAGTCTATATATATATATATATATATATATATATATATATATATATATATATATATATATATATATATATATTTACACATAGTTGTAAATAGCCACTGCTGTACATATACATGCACATATATGCAGATATACTGTCCCCCTTTCATGGTGGGAATATCAATTATGGAACAGTTGTGAGACATACGATTATGTAATAATATTGCACAGTGTTGTGCAGAATGCATTTTGCTGTCCTCAGGCCGTATAGCCATAACAGACCTCACTGGCTGTAACTCAGTCCCACAGCATTTAACCACCACATGACATATACTTGCACTGCTTGCTGTTTTCAATGCCACACACTACAACCTACATAGATATGTGCACATAGCAACCTTCAAATACATATATATGTCCAGCCTTCACTAACAGTTGCAGTATGTCCCTTGCCCTATGCACATCTGCATATACATATTAATATGGACTGCTACCACATAAGGAGTGTTCACAGAATGTAGAGTACCCTGCAGACACATCAATGCCAGCAAATACATCTGTGTTACATACATTACCTTTGTATTTCTCACCTCAGTCTGTTGTACCTGTTGATGTTTTTTTTTTATTTTTATTTGTTTAGGTCGGTGTCCTCCACTGCCTCTGTTTGTTTTATTTTTTGGTTTGGTTGGTCGGTGTCTCCAACCGCCTCTGTTTTTTTTTGGTTTGGTCTCTCCAACTGTTTGTCTGTCTGTCTGTCTCTCTCGCTCGCTCTCTCTCTCTCCAGTTGCTGCAATGATATTATTGCATGTGTGGACAGCAAGTACAGGCTGCCTTTGTAGGTATCTGCACATGTACATGTGATGGCCTCTGCACCAGTTGGTGCCCACCATTTAGTAATTGCATGCAGCCTGCTGTGTGGTAATTGCAGTTCTCACTGTGATTTCAGGACACTGCTATAAAATGATAGGTTAGGTAGGCATAGGCCTTTCAGTTTTGCAAGGTGGGGACCATGCTTGTTTGCTGTGGGCACTGTTGTGTCAGTCAGAAGGTTGGTATATGTCTCATATCTGAAGCTGGGTTGTAGCCAGTATTTGCATGTTGTACTGAAACCTGACTGTTGCTTCTTCAAGTACACTCTTCTCAGTGTGTAAGTTTTCTCACACCTCCTAATGCTAACACTGGATACATGGGAGTATGTACTTTCTTTTGGAATTAGGGAATTAACTGGCATACAACAGTAGCTATTGCAATGTATTCCTATGGCTTTCCTATTTTCCCTTTACATTCAGTCCTTGTAATGCATGTCATATTTGTTTATTACAATGTATTCCTATGACTTTCCTATTTTCCCTTTACATGCACTCCTTGTAATGCATGTTATATTTCTTTCAGCACCAAGTTTTTGCGTATCTGCTGTGGCTTAGTAGTACATCATGCAGACTTGTGAGTCCAAGGTCCAGTGTTCCAGACTGAGAAAGGTACTTTATTTTGCTGCTGAGCAATACAAGGGCCTTGTCATACAGAGTGACAAAGGCACTATTAAGCAGTTGTAAGCGAGTTGGCGTGGGTTTGTGCGACGCTTAGTGATGCTAAGCAACGCTTAGCTTAGCATATTGCATTTTAGCAATACTAAGTTAAGCTTAGCTTAGCGTATTATATGTTAGCAATAGTAAGCTAAACTTGGCGGAGCTTATCATAGCTTAGCTATGCTAAGCTATGCGCAGACATGTGCACAGTGGTGCAAACCCACTTACTACTGTTTACAAGTGCTCACTCCCGCTAACCCCCGTGCACATGTCTTTGACAGAAAAGTAAATGGGGAGATAGGAATGTGGTGATAAGGGGTGCTCAAAGAGGGGAAGACAGTAGGAAAACTAGCTTGGGATGTACACGATGGGTGTGGAGAAGGTCCATAGCTGCCAGTTTCTTTACCAGCAACAGCTGTGCATATGCAATACATTAGGTGGGATGTTTGAAACCTTCCACCCCTGAGAGAGTGGTGAGGACATCTAAGTATGTTGTACTACCAATTATGAATATCAGGCACATGCACTGTTTGTGAACAGCTATACTGTCATTAGTACGTTACTCACATCTGAACAGTTTGTGGTTTGTGTTGGCATTAGCACAGTCTGCTCAGGACGACTGGACATATTTCTGTACTGTGTATGCCTACCTACACCCTTGGTTGTGCCTGACTACACGGGTATATAGTACCTTTTTGTAGGGGTGCAGAACTGCAGTGTGCATTATTTATTATCGTGTGATGTTTATCTTGCTGAACATGCAGAGTTGCTGTGTACCTGTAAGTCTATGAAGGTTTGTAGTCTGTCTGAGTAGCTCCCACCTGTGGACATATCCAGATGGTAGACAGGTCAGCCTAGTATTCTTTGACTGTGCACCACAGCAGTCTTTACAGCACCTGAACAATGGCATTGTCACAGGTGATTGCTACCAGTACATGGCTACATCCTTTGCTATTTCTGTGCTGTACTTCTGCATAAGGGCATGCTTGTGGGATTCATTTTACAGCTATTTGCAGAGTGTTTAACAGCAGACAAGCTGATATGCCTGTGTGTTTCTGACTCTTCCAAGCCTCAGATACTCTCATGTATGTATTTGAACAGCCTCAGGGAAAGGTACATATAACTGGGATACACCTGTGATATAGTTCTGACATTTTTCAGTTCAGACTTTGGGTGATTCAGAGCATTTCTATTACTAGACCTTTTCTGATGTGCCTACAGAACAAGATTCGTGTTATGCCATTCCTATTTTCCCTCTACATTCACTCATGGTAATGCATGTTAAATTGCTTTCAGCACTAAGTTATTGTATATCTGCTGTGGTTTAGTGGTTCTTCATGCAGACTGGTTAGTCCAAGGTCCTGGGTTCGAGACTGACAAGGGTATTTTTATTTTGCTGCTAAGCAATACAAGGGCCCTGTCATGCAGAGTGACTAAGGCACTTTTAAGCAGTTGTAAGCGGGTTTGTGTGGGTTTGCGTGACCCCAAGCAATGCTTAGCTAAGCACACAGAAGCTCACACTCGTGCACCCCCACTAACTACTGCTTAAAAGTGCTTACTCCTGCTAACCCCCGCGCTAATTTCTTTTAAAGAAAAGAAAATGGGGAGATAGGAAAGTGATGAAAAAAGGGGCACAGAGAGAGGAAAACAAGCTCGGGATGTGCAGGAAGGGTGTAGGGAAGGCCCATAGCTGCCCATTTCTTTAACAGCAACAGCTGTGCATATGGTGAAAATTTGGAGTGAGGTTTAAGACCTTCCACCCCTGAGAGAGGGGTGAGGACAACATAGTTTGTTGCACTGCCAATTAGAATTATCGGTGTATATGTCCTATGGACATGTGTGTAAAATGGGAAGCTATGTATGGGGCATAATTTTTTTTTGGGTACAGATTGCCAATATTTTTTTTTTCAGGTGAGAGTGGTAACTGAGGTAGGGGAAGTAGGTGTATTTGGGGAGGTAGGTTGGGAGGTAAACAGACAAGACAAACAAGATGCATACGGGGTGGAATCTGACACATGGGGTGGGTGAACACAATTGACGGGGAAGGTTGTTTGGAAATCGCAAGCCCATGAGCCCACAGATGGTGACAGTGGAACTGAGATCCCCACCCATGGGCAGTCACCACTGCACCTTCACAGCCCCGGGGGTGGCTATGCTGGGGGCTGAGTAGGATGGGCAAGCTCACCCATGAGAAGTGCCACTCTCGCCTCAAGCTGGCGTAGGGGATCAGCGACTGAATGCTGGATCTCCCTATGCACCACAACCCGGACCCTTCAAAGGGTGACGGGTGGCCCTTCTCTGCCCACGCTTGCACGGGGGGTCGAGCCTCATCCCCTGCAGCGCTTCCACCCGAAGGTGGCACAGGACCAACGTGGGAGGAGAGTCCGGGCTGGGCACCAGAGCCACTGGTGCCAGGTGCACTCGCCAACTGAGGGACAGGTGGGTCCGCTGGGACTGGCCTTCCCATACGTTCTGTGATTAGGTGTGTTTCATTACAACATAAACAGCAGCATTCCAGATTAGTTGTAACAGCATGCAGTAATATTCCCATTAACCCAACACACCACAGTTCCAACAGTTGAACAGCAAACATAACACATGCATATATTGAACAATAGTGGTTATTTCAAATGCATGCAGGGATGATTGGTAGCAACAGGCCACCATGAACGTAGTGTTTGAATTGGGCACATGCATCAACATGAGTGCAAATATTTATAGAACAATTGGACATATATCCCAACAAATATTTAAGATTACACATACCCATTGAGGTGTGGAATTGCATGGTTTATGCACAAACAGTAGGGTGTAAAAAAAACCTCTGTTAACATCTTATAAACAGTTTTACTCTACACTACATTCCTAATGACTGCAGGTGTATATTCCCTACATGTATTATTACACTTGCCACCGTGCATTAGGTTGTGCAGTGGGTTTAGTTCAATCTATACTTGACCTATATCTCGCATACTAACTGTCCAGGATGCAGATGTTACTGCTACATATTTCATGGTTGCATTTATATTTCTTTATCTACATATCTGGATGTTTTCACATGACATTTTCACTTTATATTGTACAGAACCCTGCATTTATTGAAGCACACTTACATTTCTGGGGAACATATTAGCATGCTACTCATGTGCCAGATTTACTTATGCATGCCAGCCAGTAGCTGACTATTGAGGACTGTATATTTACTTCACAGCTACTAGCACTTCCATCACCCACTTTAGATGGGACTGCAGAACTCTGGGTTGCCGGCACTTTCTAACACATTACTATTTGTATAATGCAAGGGTACAACAACATTTCATACTAAGTGAAACAGACACACTCTGGATTTTAGACCTTTATTAATGACTTTCCACACTTTTCCACAGGCTCACTCCTTTGTTTGTTTTAACGGTATATATGGCAGACATGTTCACAACATATTATACCTTTATTAAGAGGTTAGCACACTCTTTTTTCAGGCTCACTCACATATTCTTTTATATGACAGTGCCTGCAGAGATATTATTCCAGACATTTGTTACCTTTCTTAATGGGTTACTGCACTCTTTTTCTCCCTCTCTAACGTTTTTATCTGACAGTACATGCAGAGGACTTATTCAGTCCATTTTATGGCTGTATTATTGGACTACAACACTTTCTTTTATGCTCTCTCCCATATTTTATATAACAATACATGCAGAATAATCACTAACCTGCCTGGCGGTGCAGCCTTAGCAGCCTATCTTCATAGGCTTGCTGATTCGTAACACGGTCACCTGCAGCTGTAAAGTAAATGAAGGGATATTGAGACATTCCTATCCATTATACAAACTCCATTTTAAATCCTTACATATTGCATTCCATGGCTACATACTCAGTTGTGGGGCATCCCACATCCCACAGGCCTCCTGTATCCACTGGTTCAGGCAGTCCTCTTTTCGTCTCTTCAGGTCCGCATGGTGGTGACAGACCTGCTCACCAGTCCGGGGAACATCTGTGGCACTGGTGAGGACACGAGCTAACCGGTTCTAAGCCTCTGCCTTGTACTCCATCCATTGGAACTGGCCCTACAGGAGTCTTGCCTCGTGACGGTGGACTAGGAGCCAAACCATGTATTTGGACTCCTCGGTGCCCCATCTCTGCACTTGGAAGCGCACTCCCTGTCCAACACCAGACATTTTGACCACAGATGTCAGCTACAATCAGTTATGGCATGTATTCCCACCTGTGGGGCTTAAATATGCCGCATTTCCCACACTTTTTTGTGATTGTCCATTTTGTAAAATTCTCGGCTGACTGCAGACCTGCTTAGTAATGGTTAAACTACCATTTGTAAATATATGAATGTTAATAGTGGCTGCTTCCCCTATGTTGTCATGGCTTAGTGGTTCTGCACTATGATTATGATGCACAGTGTCCTGGGTTCAAACCTTGTCATTCTTTTATTTTATTACTGTCTAGACAGGCTAGGGGGTGTGCCTTCATTTAAGCAACTTAGCTCTATGTTGCTCCCCTGTGCCCTATGGTGCCCTGGTTGGCACTGCGTGCACGTCCGTGCAAACACATTGCGCTGGGTAAAGTGTTTTTAAATGTTGGGCAACTCTATTGCGCTGGGTAAAGCAATATTACAGTATGGGCAAATCTGTTTAGCTGGGTGAAGCGCTATTAAACTATGGGCACCTCTGTTTAGATGGGTATAGTGCTATTAAACTATGGGCACCTGTGTTTAGCTGTGTAAAGCATTGCTTAATGGCAGGCTATTATATATCTGGGTCTTTTAACAATATATATTTTGTTCGCTGATACATTGGCCATGTCACTGCTTTTAATAACATTTTTTTTTAATAATAAATCTTTATTAAAAAACAACAAAAGAAAAAAATCAATTCAGCAACAACAAGAACAAATAGTGAGTCCCAGCTCTACTTTCAGTCTCTTGAAAATGTATTCAATACAATTCTGTTAATCACAGTTCTATTTCTCTAGCGCCTCGGCCACAGCCTTTACAGAGTAAAACCCTAAAACTTCTAAAAATTCACAATATATACAACATAAAACAGTTAATTCAATTAAACAATCATCCAATTAAGAAAATACATAATAAATATTTAAAGTCATAACTCTAAATAAGGCTTTGCCAGTTACATTCCTTGTTTAAACCATGAGGAAATAAAGTACCATATTTCATAATGAGAATGGACTCTTTCTGTCTCAATATATTTTTTTGATATTCCATATTATTATACTGAATTGTTTTCCTAAAAACATGAATTGAAGATAGAATTGTTTCAGCTGTGTCGTAAAATGAATTTAAGGGAATATTTTTTTAGATTAAATTACAACTCCCAGAGTGATGTTAAGTATTCTATTGTGGAAAATTCTAATAGTGACATTGAAAGTGATGAGAGCTTTTATTCTTGTCTGTCGGATGATGAAGATATTAGTAATGCTTACAGTACTTTAGATACGAGTATGTTAAAAGCTAATAGTTCTTTTTTACCTCCTTGTAAAAATTTGAACATACAAAAATTTGAATCCATGTTGAATCTGATGTTAGACAAGGAATTAGAAGATTTCATGAAACAAAAACATTATTATAATTTAACAAAAATAGAATGGAATAAACTACAGTCATTAAGTAAAAATGAGAATATAGTATTTAAGCCATCAGATAAGGGGGGTAAATTAATTATATTAAATTCTTGTGATTATTACAGTATGTGTATGAAACATCTTGACAATAAAGCTGTATATCTTGAAACTAATATATCGTATTTGAGGAAGGCAGAAATTGATTTCCATGCTTTATTACAGAAAGGTATTAGGTTACATTATTTAACTAAACTGGATGTTGATCGTAAAATAATAGTTAAAAACAATAAGATAGCAACATTTTTCTGTTTATCTAAGGTTCATAAAAACCTGGATAGTCCACCAGGCCGTCCTATTGTGTCAGCTTATGGTTTTTTTACTTATAATTTATGTACTTTATTACATGAAATTTTGATTAAAAAAGTTTTGATGTTACCTTCTTATATTAATGACTCCTACGACTTCCTTCAAAAAATTAAAAATATTTATTGGAAGGAAGGAATGTATTTTATTACTGTTGATGTAGTGAGTCTTTATACCAACATCTCCCATTTTTGGGGTTTGGAAGCCATTAAGTTCTTTTTGGGCGACAGCCCTAAAACACATTACATACTGGAATTGGTTGAATTTTGTTTGAACAACAATATCTTTGAATTTAATGGTGTATTATATAAACAATTGACCGGAACAGCCATGGGAGCGGCTTTTGCTCCGGCTTATGCAAACCTATTTATGGGGATGTTTGAAAATGAATTTTTGTATAGACAATATTTTTTTAAGAAATATGTTATAAAATATTATAGATTTATTGACGACCTTATTTTTATTTGCAAAGATGGTTTTGAGGTGTCTGGACAATTTATTCATGAATTAAACATCAATAAATATGGTATAAATTTCAGTGATATACAAATGGGTTCTCAGGTTCATTGTTTAGATATTTCCCTTAAAGGTAGAAATAATCATTTAGTACATACTAGTATTTATAGAAAATTTGATGAAATCAGTTGGAAAATGTGTGGCAATAGTTGCCACCCTATTCATACTTTAAAAGCCATTCCTTATGGAGAGTTTATTCGAATCAAAAGACTGAATACTGATGTTAAATTAGCTTATGATGAAGCTCTTAGAGCAGCTGAAGTGTTTATAGATAGAGGCTATAATGCAACTGATGTTAAAAATAGTCTTACGAAGGTATTTAAAAAGAATTCTATTGTAAAAACATTTGATGGTGGGCATAATAAAAATAGATATGATAAAAGTAAATTAGATGAAGAGAAGATGTTTTTTGTTACAAAGCATACTAATTTTTCCGGTATTGTTAATGAATTGGTGAAGCAGTATTGGAACTTCATTAAAAAAGAGATTATTTCTTTAAAAGACACCGAGTTGGTTATATCATATAAAAAAGCCAAGAGCATTCAGAATTTTTTAGTACACAGTATTTTTAAACAACCTAAGATAAATATATCCAACAATATTAAGGTTGTAGGAACATTTCCTTGTGGTAATTGTTCCGTTTGCAAGTATGTAGTCACTGAAGTGGTCAAGATTAATGAAAAAAGTTTTACTGTTAGAACTAAATACTCTTGTTTAAGTAAGGGAATAATTTATGTTATTTTCTGTTCATGCAACAAGTATTATATTGGTGAAACAAAGAGAATGTTAGCGGACAGAATTAAAGAGCATGTCAGAGACGTAAAAAACAAAAAATGTAATAGTCCTATTGCAGAACATTTTAATTCTGTACATGGTGGTAGTACCAGTTGTATGAAAGTAACTATATTGGAACATGTACCTCTTCAGTATAATAATATGGAATATCAAAAAAATATATTGAGACAGAAAGAGTCCATTCTCATTATGAAATATGGTACTTTATTTCCTCATGGTTTAAACAAGGAATGTAACTGGCAAAGCCTTATTTAGAGTTATGACTTTAAATATTTATTATGTATTTTCTTAATTGGTTGATTGTTTAATTGAATTAACTGTTTTATGTTGTATATATTGTGAATTTTTAGAAGTTTTAGGGTTTTACTCTGTAAAGGCTGTGGCCGAGGCGCTAGAGAAATAGAACTGTGATTAACAGAATTGTATTGAATAAATTTTCAAGAGACTGAAAGTAGAGATGGGACTCACTATTTGTTCTTGTTGTTGCTGAATAAATCTTTATTGTTTTACCATTTTCCATACAAACTTAAACAAAACAGAAATATCGATAGGTTCCAACTCATGTTTCTAATAATAACACAGCAACATATATACAATATTTACCAGAATGCTTCCAACTGTAACAACAAATTATAGAAGAACATATGAAGAGAATTGAAAATAGATCAAATATCTAAAAATTTTACTTATTAATAAATTTCCCTTATAATGTATATATGTCTCAGGGTAAGTTTGGGTTTAATGTATGACGCCAATATAATATTAAAAATTTGTTCCCAAATTTTTGGATTATTGATATTTTTATTATGATCATTAAGGAGTAATTTGTGGGCTAATATATGTCTCATTGCTAGAATCTTAAAGTTATCCCATTAAGTTTGAGATGGATTTAACCAGTTTGTAACTATATATAGTTTAATTAACAAAAAAATATTAATAAGTATAGTCATTTGGGATCTTGAGAAATGTTTTGGAGGGATATGTAAAATCATAAATTCCCATGAAAGTGTTGAACTTTGATGACCCATCTTTTGAAGTTGTATTCTTAAAGAGTTCCAAAGTTTATAAATACATTTGCAGCTCCAGAACATATGGAGAAGGTCTGCGGATTGACCTTTGCAGTATGGACAGTTTGGAAATTTTTTAGAATTTAATTTATGCAAGCTAAGGCGTGTATAATAAGCATTATTAAATATCATAAGCTGAGTATACATCAACTTTTGAAGAGAAATTGATTTTGTTGTTAAGTTAATTGCTTTTAGTATTTGGTTTTCTTCTATCAATGGCATTTTTTCTTTCCAATAGTTTGACAAAAGAACTTTATTCTGAAATCTGAATTATTTTATTAATTTATTTGTAGCTGCTATAAATTTAACATCTTGTTGAAGTGTTTGCCACAAGTTTGAACATTTTGTTAAATCCTCATCTTTAAGTTTAAAATCCTTAAAGTAACTTATGGAAAGTTCCTTAATCTGTCTCAATATAACTAAATATGATTTGGGCAGATTCATTTCTTGTCTTATTTCATTAGTTGAATATTTGAGGTATGGGTATATGTCAAGTAAAGTTAAATTAATCATAGAAGGGAAATTTTTAAGCTCTATTAATTTATTATTAATTTTCAGGTTGGGATTCCTATGAAAAGGTTGGAAGACCATCATATGTTGAATGAGATTTAATAATTGAAATAAGTTTTGTACTGATGTTATATATAATTTAATGTGATCCATTATATCATATAATTTAAACTTTTCTTTTTCTAAGAAAGGTAATGCTTTGGGATTAATATTCAGATTCAAAATATGTTTATAATTCAGAATTAACCATGTTGGTGACCATTTATTACTAAATGTATCATAATTAGCAATTCTTAAGATTCTGTTAGAGTTTATTATTAAGTAATAAGTTTCAAAATTTGGTAAATCCAATCTCCCTCTATTTTTTGGGGTCATCAATTTATCATATGACATCCTAGTCTTTCTTGGGTCCCAGATAAATTTAGCCAACTCCCTATGAATTTGTTTAAAGAACTTCTTAGGGATTAGAACTTGAGCAGATCTAAAAATGTATAATAATCTGGGTAATACATTCATTTTAATAATTGAAACTTTTGCTAATACCGGTAACTTTAAATTATTCCATATCCTAAAATCAGATAATATTTGATCCCAAACCAATTTAATATTAGTAACATAAGAATCTTTATCATCTGTGGAAAAGGTAATATCCAAATATTTAATTTTATCTTCAGATTTTACCTGCACTACCAATGGTAAAAGCGAAAAGGGTTTGGGAGTTTTTAAATAGAATATATTTGTTTTTAAGGTTAATTTTGTTGTTAGATATTACTGCAAAGTCATCCACCACTTTTAGTAACTTTTTAGTGTCTGAAATTGGTGTTGTACAGTATATATTAAGATCATCAGCAAATGCCGCCATAGATATTTTAGTTCCATATAGTATTGGGGCATTATGACATACATTCCTTTTAATATATAAAAATAAAGGCTCTAGATATATATTAAATAATAAGGGGGACAAAGGACAACCCTGACGAGTTCCATTTTTAATTTGTATTCTTTTAGAAAAGTTTTTATTAATGTATAAAGTTGTGTAAGGATTGTTATATAGAATTTGTAACGTTAGGATAAATTCTTGGGGTATATTAAAATATGGTAAAGTATCAAACAGAAAATTTATATTAACCCTATCAAAAGCCTTTTGTGCATCAATTATGAAGTGCATAGATATTTAAATTCTTTTGTTTAGCATAATAAATTAATGTGTGAAGTGTTAATGTATTGTCACTAGTTTGTCTAGCAGTTAGAAAACCAGCTTGTTCATTAGATATTATTTGGTTCATTATTTTTTTCAATCTATTAGCTAGAATAGAGGTCAAAATTTGCATATCTACATTTAATAGTGAAATTGGTCTATAATTATCTGGAATTTGGGCATCAGAATTTATTTTAGGTATAAGAATAGTTTTTGACACATTAAAGTGGGGCTCATTGATTTTATTATTAATTATGTAATTAAGTACATGCGAGAGTATTATACCAAGAATATCACAAAAAGTTTTATAAAATTCAGCAGTCAGACCATCAGGACCCGGTGCATTATATGATTTCAAGTTTTTTTATTATATGTATTATTTCTTCATCAGATATAGGTTTAATTAGATCTTTTTGAGAATTATCATCTATTTTTGGAAAACTGATTTTTTTGGAAAAATTCTTTATCAGGCCTATTTAAAGATGAATCATTTTGATCAGCATAAATATTAGAGTATATCTGTTCAAAGACATTAATAATATCTTCAGTTTTAGAGTATATTGTATTCTCAAAATGTATTTCCGAAATTAGTGATGCTGTTTTCGATTGATTAATAATTCTAGCTAATGCCCTTGATGGCTTTTGAATATGATTGGCATATCTCGCTAACATTTTATCTTCATAAAACGTCAATCTGTTATTTTGAATTAAAAAACGATCTTTTTGACATTTAAATAGTTCCGTCTCTGATTGACTATTGTAGTTCTGAATCAGCTCTTGATCAAGTGTTTTTATTTTGGCTTCCAATTTTTGTACATCTCTAATTTGCATTTGTTTGTAATATGAGGCTTTTTGCAAAAAGATCTCTCTTACTTGTGCTTTAACTGTCGCCCATTCAATATCGGGTGGATGTTGCTGTTTCTCTAGTTTAACTAATAGGCTATTAAGAAAACCTATAATTTCCTGTATTATTTCTTCTCTATTTAACAAATTTGGATTTAGAGACCAATTATAACCCCTATGTAGCAAACTATATCTAGAATCTTTAGAAAAACTTAATGAAATTTTAGAATGGTCAGATAAATAACGAGCATGTATAAAGATTAAGGGTTCAAAATTAGTCATTGTTTCTGAAATCAAAAATAAATCTATTCTAGACCACATTTTGTGACAAGTTGAATAAAAAGTGAAATTATTTGTATTAAGGTGATTATTTAGATATTTAAAAGGGTCATATAGTTGAAAATTCTCTTTTATATCACTTAGTGCGACTACCACTTGTCTATTAAATGACCTTTGTGGACAAGACCTATCCAATTTCGGATTCTAATAAGAATTCCAATCTCCTCCTATAATTATGTAATAGTTATTATACTGGTTTAAAAGCAGATAAAGTGATGCTATGAAAAATTGCTGATTATTACATGGTACATATACGTTAAGAAGTAAAATAGGTTTATTATAAAGAGTAGAGGAAAGAATAACATAGCACCATCTTCCTTCTTTATCTATTTTAGAGTCCAGAATTTTTTCTTGATATTGATTTTTAATAACTATAGCTACCCCTGCACTATTAGTTTTACCTTCCGAGGCTACAATCTCTCTAATCCATTTTCTTTTCTTGATATCTGCCCATTGATCATTAGTTAAATGAGTTTCTTGAAGTAATATAAAACATGCTTTAGCCTGCAAAAATAAATGAAGAAATAATTTCCTCTTCTTTAAGTTCTGGAGCCCTTTTGTGTTCCATGAGTCTATTTCCCACATTTCACTAAGTTATTTTATATAGAAGACGTTTAAAAAGGAGAAAATAGGATAAAGTCAGAAAAGTTTTCAGGACATATATAGTTTGGAAGCATTCTTGAAATCCCATCCCATACCAGTGCCTATCCACTCTACCCTCAGACCAGGACATATATAGGTCTTGTACAGGGTAAAAGATTATAAAGATTAATAAAATAAACCTATGTATGCTCTTCAGGATATAATAACTCAAATATATACCATAAACAGAATGTATATAAACTAAGATTAATTCTACAAAGCCTAACCTAAACATTCCCTACTAAACATTACTGTTCATCAACATCTCTTGTATTAACTATTCTTTGAATAAATCATGTAAGAGATATGACAACAACATATATAGAGTTTTCAGTCCTCTTGATTGACTAACTAGAAACTACTTAAAAGAACTAGCTAGTATATCTTGATAAAAATATTCACAGAGTAAAGAAAGCTATAGATTTCTTAAGTATATAAGTAATTAGCTTGCTCAGTTTATGTGTGCACCTCTATTTAAACAATAAAAATCACATATGATAAAACATAAAAGTCATAAAATAGGATGAGGATCCAATACTTGGTCAACATTGTCTTCTATTATTTAAACAACAGGTGAAAGAGAGAAAAAAAATCCTGATATATTATATCAGTATAGTAATATGGGCATCTACATAAAAGAAATATCTACCTCCTCTAGTGTCAGTATTAACTTCTTCGTTGTTTAAACATTTCAGCTTAAGACTAACCACTAATACCATTAGGTACTGCCAAGCTTAATGTTTTAACTATTAACATCAACAGTTGCCAGGAGTATAAAACTATACCACATATATCTAGTAGCATATGAGTCTTTACTATATGTTAGAATTATATATAATGTCTAGTGAAATTTCTATGTATGTGCAAATCATTGGTATTAAGGGACTAAATATATCCTTTCAGTAGTAATTTTGAAGTAGTAAAACAATATCTATTTACCCTTAGATACATTTCTTGCTAACCATTAATATATTGTATACTTACAAAAATTTGCTGTTTCAAAAGATGTAAGTGTGACAACATGTGAATATGTGTTTAAATTATCAGACAACATCATTTATTGTTTCTTTAACATTATTCAGTTCAAAACAGTTCTCATCGGATTTTCAAGCCGGAAACCGGATAAAACGTTCGCGATGGGGGATTCTTAATATAACTGGACTTCCGGAAGTGCCACAGTAAAAACTGCACCCTCAGAAGCAACACAGGCATTCCTGTCTCTTCGTAGGAGAACAGACTTCGTGAAACCTATAAAACTTCGGGAGACACTCGCTAATGTCCAGGATCTAAAAAACAAGTTCTTATCTAATCAAGAAGAGGCCTAAAACACTAAAATTTTGAAACAAAGGATTACCAAGACCTCGAGCCACAGCAACAGATGAATCTGACCTCGGATGACATGCCAGTCGCAACGGAAAGCCATATCAAGTCTCTGAAGCAGGTAAACACTTAAAAAGCTTCAAAAAGATAGTTTTTGCCTCATTTTTTGTTGAAACAGAATATCTAGACCCATCAGTTGTAAATATTAACGTATTAGGATATTTCATTTGAAATTTTATATGTTTTTCATTGAGAAATTTACAATAGGGAGATAGTGATTGTCTAGCTTGCCTGATTTGCAGAGGCAAGTCCTGAGCCACAGAAATTCTATTGTTATTCCACATAATGTAGCCTCCATTTTTCTTTATAGTTGTAAGAATTTTATTGACATCTTGGTAGTTGAGAATTTTAACATACACAGGTCTTGGGCTATTCAAAGCCTGAGATTCCCTCAAAGCTCTATGTGCCCTTTCTATGATTATTTGTTTTGTCATATCAGAGTCTTTAAGAAGAATTGTGAGTATTTGTGTAATAGATGTAATTAAGTCATTATATTGTACAGACTCCGGGATTCCTCTGATAATTATATTATTTCTCCTGGATCTCACCTCTAGATCAGTAATGTTAGCTTGAATAGCAAGAATTTCCAAATCATGTGTATCTGATTTTTTTGCGAGCAAAGTTAATTTATCTTCATTTTCTGATATCCGAGCTTCAGTTTTGTCCATTCTTTCAAGAATTTGAGTACAGGAAATTCCAAAGGATTGTACTTGTGCAATTAGTTCTTTCAGAGCTTCTTGAATAGGTAACAAAGCAGTTTTGATATCTTCCATGTTTAGCATTTGGTCAGGTTTATTTTTGCTCCCTGGTTTTGATTGTTCCTGCTGTTTTATAGTTTTTTGTCTTTTCAAAATTACATCTTTTTCCGGTGACTGCAGTTCTGAAAGTTTCGTTTTTGTAGTAGTTATATCGATATTTTTGTCTTCTTTCGACATTTTATATCAGTACTGGAACTCAGAGTATACTGAACACACAGTTCCTTTGTTTGAAACCCTCTTCAGAGCCAGCTAATCTATTATAATCCTGTTAGATACTGTAGTTTTCCTTGGTTTATTCACTTCTTGAGGGCTAATTAAATGAAGTTGAAGTTATTTTTACCAAGATTTATTGTTAAAAAGTTCTTGATATCACTTCAGGGTTAGGATTTCCTCAGGTTATATGCAGAGATGTAGATCAGCAGTGTTCACAGAATGGCAGCCATCTTTGAATGACTTTTTAAATAAAATTTTAATCATATTTGTCTGGTATTATTTCAAATACTGATTTAAAACATAAATAAGAAGGGGAGTGGTGGGACTCGAACCGTGAATGCTTTCTCTTTGTGCATATGCTCTATCATTACACTATTGCTATTTGGATTAATTTGCATAAGTAGTTCTTATATGCTCTTCAATGTCACAATTGCTAACTGTCGTTAAGCAATGGGCACACCCATGCAAACAAACGCGAATACGGGCAGCTATATCGTGGATTTAAAAAAAAAATTGAATTGTTTCCATTTTATAACTCTGATAGGGGTTTACAGTGTCAGGGAGTGTGGTGTTGGGTGCATGTACATTTGAGTGGACTCGCTCTTGTCTGTTAACATTATGCTTTTTAAAACCTTGCAGAGGCATGGACTTTTAGACTGCTTGGCAGTTGGACATGTCCCCTGCTTGCCTACTCAGTCCGTGTAAGAGTTACGAATGAGTCAGCGTGCCCTCATGAATATTCATGGCATGCAGACATCATACCGTTCAACTGCAGCCTCCGAGTAAGACATATTATGTCTTACATGGTGGTTTTGTGAATCCGGCCCAATGTCTGTGCTCCTTAGGCAGTTTAAAATAAACATAGTTACATCTTCTCTTGTTCATTCATGGGAGTGACTAATCAGCCAGGCAAAACAAGTAGAAACAACAGTGAAGCAAAACAGATCTTTTAAACAAAAGATGCATTCTCAGTGATAAACTATCAACACGCTAAATTTGCGGACAGCATTGTTGTGTCTGTTTATTTATAAAACTTTATAAACTCATTTTGCTCGTTTCCAGTATCTCCCTCATAAAGGTGTCATCAGTTGCAGTCAGAAGTTTTCTTTACAAACCTTTATGTGTTGAAACCTATCTAAGTTCTTAAAGCATTTCACCGTGCATCCTAGAAAACCATATTAATTTCTGCTTACAAGGAAATTTCCTTCCCTGCACTTTATGTACTTTCCCTTATTTATAAAGCTGCTAAGTTGTTGTTGTTCTTTCGGCTTTTCCTGGATAGGCTGCTAAGTAATTCTGTTAAAAATCATCTACAGCTGTGACCTTTAAGTTAGCCCTCTTTGTAGAAAGTTTAACTTCCAGCTATTTTACACAGACCTGTGATTAACAATTTATGATAAAATTGACGGATACTAATACTGTGTTTGTATATAAGGCTTACATATGCATCATGTATGCATACAAAGTCATTGTGCTTAAACACAGAGAAAAAAACATTGCACACTTATTACCAAAAAGCTAAACTGTCTTGGATGTTAATGATTAATAACATATCAGGAGTCTTTACAGAATTCAGTACATTTTCAAACTATTGCTCTCAGTAACCTGGATTAAAGTTATTGATTCTGCCTAACCTACCTACTTGTTATACACAAACACACACACAGACCTACCTACTTCTTTTACATGCACACAAACGTGTACCTATTTCTTGCACACATACACACACACACACACACACACACACACACACACACACACACACACACACACACACACACACATACACACACACACACACACACACACACACACACACACACACTCCTCTTAAAAACTTAAACACAAATGCACACCTACCACTCACTTGTCCGGTCGCGGTCCGCAGTCCAAGTGTCTTCAGGAATTAAAATTTCCCGCTCACAGACCAGGAAGATGTAAACGGTCTTTCACACATCACACAGATGCAGAAAGTCTTCTGCGTCTGTGTTATCTGACTTCTTAAAGAAGAATACCCTTAAAAAAGAAATTTTTTTTTTTTTTTTTAAAGAAACAGGGCAGCAGAGGTGCTGGTATGCTGTATCAGCATGTACTAGCCAAAAACATCCCTGAGGGGGCTGATGTACAGTTTGTCCATTCTCTACATTTACAATAATTTCAAGAGAAGGCCAGAAGAACTGGCGCCCAGAATTAAAGTGTACTAAAGTTACAAAGTACAGCACTATGCAGTATAAAAGTGCAATAGAAAGCACACAGTTATTGACAACCAAAAGATAGTGAAGTCTCATCCTAATATTCCGTGTGGTAAGACGAGTGAATTTATTCAAGTTACTAACTTTAATAGTTCAACTCATTCTACAAATGAACAGTCTTGTGTTAGTAACAATGTTTTTCCGTTTGTGTCCGGGACTTTTTGTACTTATGATGAATCAGGTTTTATATGTAATGACAATGACGGAAAGCTCAACGACAACGTGCTTGTTAACCAAAATGTTGTTTTTAATAACAGTGGGAACATTGAAGCTTGTGAACCACCCTATTCAAATGGTAATGACTTTTATTGTTCTTTAATGGAGGAGACGGTGTTGGTAATGAATGATGTGGATTTTTCTAACCAGGACTATTGCAGAGAGCAGCAATTAGTTGCAAGTTGTGCCATGGTGAATGGGGAAAAGTGTTGTGACACTCCTTGTATTGAAATAGGGATTGTACGTGACACATTTGGCGCCGAGGGTTTTTGTTGTTAGTAATGGAAGTTTGGCTGATAATGTATGTGATATAACAACTTCTGGTTTAATACATTCTGATCAATGTTATGTTAGGGTAAATAGTTCGACAGGTAGTGATGATCCACTGTTAAATTTAAGCATTTATATGCCCTCGAGTGATTTTGACGATTATGACAATACTGTTGGTTTAGTGGATGTATGTGAAAAGGTGGATGTGGGAGGGGATCTAATACACACTGGTCTTAGTGGATATAACAACAGTAATTTGGATAGTACACAGTTAAGAATGATTGATGATATGGATGAACAATTGAGAATTATGCAACAGTCAGCTTGGGGAAATTATGCAGCGGAATAATGAAGCAGCAGTTTTTAATGATATCCCTGGTATTTTAAGCAACCTGACAATTTTGTGCAATGGTGTCCTTGATTTTAAAATATACAATTATTCTAATATCACCTTAGATAGTGAACATGCAGAGTTTTTCTCCAAGGGATTTAACTTTGTGCCATCAAGAAGAGGGAATTTAGTTGAAACATTGATGGATTTAAAGCTTTTCACCCGGAAGATGAATTTTAAACACCAATTTAATGGTAGTGACCATGAGTATTTGGGTAATGTAATTAGTATTTCTAAACCAAGTATCTACAACCCTGTCATGAATCCAATAATTGCCTTATTTGAAAGAACTTGTGAACAGAATATTAGGAATTATTATATACAAAGGCAGGGTAATTTTCATCATAATATGACCGAAAGTGAATATGAAATACTTCATAAGATAAGTGAATTAGGTGATATACGAATTATGAAACTGGATAAGGGTAATGGTGTTGTAATAACAAACAAACAAGATTATATCAGTATTTTGATGGCTATGTTATGGGAGGATAATTATATCGAAATGAGTATTAACGAAATTAACATAGCCTATAGGAAAGTGGACCTGTTCATAGAGGACATGCTTATTCAAGGTGAGATAAATGAAGAAGACCATGAATATCTGACTAACAAATTTCCAGTTGTCAGTAGTATTTTTGGAATACCTAAGATCCACAAAGGTCTTGATAATGTTAAATTTAGACCTATAGTTGATGGTAAATGGAGCAAGGTCCACTTTATTAGTAAATTTTTGGATCATCATATGAAAGTTGGTTTAAGTAAATTTACAGATATCACTAAAGATTCTTGGCACTTTTTGGAGAGGATTAAACATATGAATATCCATAGAAATTCCAAGATATTATTTGTCACTATAGATGTATGTAATTTATTCTCAGTGATACCACACGATGTAGGACTTACTTGGTTGGAAGAACAATTGTTTGCTTCGGGTATGTATGATCAGGAACAGATTAATGTGTATGTTAAACTCATGGAACTTGTTTTATGTAACAACTTCATATTTTTTGAGGGTCATTATTTTAAACAGAAAACTGGGGTTGCTATGGGAGCATCATGTGCCCCCATTTATGCCAACTATATCATGGCATACTGGGAGGCCAATTATGTATTGAACAGTGAATTCAGACAATACATCAAACTATATTCACGGTTCCTGGACAACATTTTTATCATTTGGGAGGGTGATAGAATTGTGTTAGAAGCCTTCTTACAATACATTAACAACACAGTGTGGTTTTTACAATTCACCCACGAGATCAACGACAAACAGATCCATTACCTAGATGTTAGGTTAAAATATGATATAATTGAGGGTGTTATTAATTCCAATATTTATAGAAAACCCACATTTTCTAATTCATATTTACACCACGACAGTTGGCATCCTAATCATCAAAAGAAAGCTATTATCAAAGGGCAACTGGTCAGGGCAGCACGTATGGTAAGCAAAAACATTGATTTCTATTCTGAATTAGATTTTATGGTTAGTTTATTTCTGAATAGAGGATATCCAAAACAGTTATGTACAGAGGTTCGGGAAGAAGTTCAATTTAAGAGAGACACAGATGTTATGCAAGCTATTTTAAAATCTGATACTGACAATTATGGATACACCATTGAAGATGAGAGGAAAGTGAGTGTGTTTAATGAATCCATTATGTATATTCTCACCTATAATGGGGATACAGACAACATCCAGAGGTTTATAATGAAGAACTGGGAGGTTTTCCAACATAGTAAAGAATTTAATATGATATTTAACAAAAGGCCTAAATTTGTGTTTAAAAAAGATCGGTCATTCAAGGATATTTTTGAAAAGAGTTCTATCACATGTAAACATCTTAGTAATAGAGTTAAGGGTAATTTTAAATGTGGTAGATGTTCAACATGTAGTCACATTTTTATAACGGGGGATAGAATAGAGGTTAATAATTGTGGTATTCCCATTTCTGGACACTATGATTGTTATACCAGCAACGTGGTTTATCTTGCCAAGTGTCAAGACTGCAAGGTCTTCTACATGGGGAAAACTTGCAGAAAGTTTAGAGATAGAATTAAGGAACATCTTTTAGACATACAGCATAAGAAAACTACTAATGCACTATCAAGACACGTGATCGACAAAGTTAGCCATAGGTTTAAATTCTGTATTATTCAGCACCTCAACATTGATCAACAAGGTAGGATCACTCAATATCATTTGGATATGTGTGAACTTACATGGCAACTTCTTTTAAACGCTCATAATTTTCCAGGGCTTAATGAATATATTTCTATAAAGCTGTATCTTAGGTTAAGGCACATCATGGGTTAAACACTTATCACATTCATTTATTTATGTGTATTTTCAATATACACTTTCATGCATATTTATTTTTATTTTTATTTTCAATAATCATATTATGTTTTGTTTTTTGACTTTAGGTATTGGATACATAAATTTTAAAAATGTTTGGGTGAATGAACAGATTCATGTGTTTCATATTTTATTTTTTCATTTTTATATCATTCATTGTATCAGGTTATGTTGTGTCACATTGTTTCACAGTATTGGTTAATTAACCAATTGAATTTTAATTGATTGTCCTTTATATAACAGCATCATGGTTCTACCAATCTGAGGAAGTCATTGTTTGAAGATGAAACCTAGGTCATTGTTGAACCGGTTGTTGGTGCAGCTTGGTTTTGAATAAACTTGTCGGTTGGAGTATCGTTTTCCTGTCTTATTTTATCGGTTGTTATGTTCTGTTGGTTATTGACATACATACATCTTAACTGTCCAGCTTTCCACAGAATGTCCAGATTTTTTTGTCACATATTTTTGGTCTACTCCTCATAAATTTGTAATTTTCTGGCAAATCTCTAGAAGGATCTGAGGAGTGAAGTCACTAAAAGGACATACATCCGAGTTTCAGGCTTCATATCCTTCAGGAAATGCATGCTAACTCAAATTCTGTTATTCTAGCAGCTTTCTGAATTCATTAGAGCAATATTTAAAACTTGTCCCTGTTTTGGGCCTTTGTTCCCTGCTAGTTTGGGCTTTGTCCAGATTTCTTACACTAAGAGGTTGACAGGTAGGGATATTGAACATGTTTACTTTTAAATACCACAGTAGCAAACATCTTTTATACCACTCATTTCCATTGTTTGGGTATCACAATTGTAAGTTAATTTCCCCCTTCACCCAGCAATCTGTAGATCAAAGACTGTAGACGTCCACAACTAATCCTCCTTGATCTTTGCTCTCTTTTTAACAATAGTATTAATTTCCTATGTCTTCATTTTTTCTTTGCAACTCTAGTCCACTAATCCCTTTTATTCCTCTCTTTTGTTTTTGCAGTATTTGGCAAGAATAAGATGCATGTAACAAATAGTACAGTTGTGTAAGTAAACTTACCATAGCAGTAGATGTTTGAATAATCACTGCTGCAGTAGCCTTAACTATATGGGTTATACCCTGCATAAGATATCAGAGCCATCCAGTTTCCAAAGCTTCAGGTCACCTTCCATACACCCAATCCAGTAGTCAGCTAGAGCTGAGCTGACTAAAATGACAGTGTTGGTCACCAAGCCCTTCAGAGTCTTCATATCAACTGACAGAAGGAAACTAAAGCCCTGAGAGGACAATACTAGGCAAAGAAAAAAATATGTGTCCACAACCTGAGAAAGAATAATACAAATAATAAGAACAATGGAAACAGGGAGTGGCTACAGCAGCAGTGATCATTCAAACATCTATTGCTATTTCAAGTTTAGTTACACAGTTGTACTATGTTCATCATTATGATTACTGCTGCAGAAGCTCACCCTATATAGGTAGATTACCATAGCTTACATGGACTGGAACAAGAAAGGATGAGGGTCCAGAAGTCCTTGGAGAATGCTCCTGGCACAGCCTGTCTTAGACCTGGAGAATGAATCTAGTTTATAGTGACTTGTAGAGGCATGAACAGAGAACCAAGATGCTACTTTTAGAATACTTCTAGAATCCAACCCTTTTCAAAAGCATTAGATGAAGTCAAAGCCCTGGTAGAGTGAGCCTTGGCCCTGCCTGGAATAGTTTTGTTGTGGTGGGAATAACAAAAAGATAATGGCTTGAGACAACCATTTGGAAATAGTCTATTTTCATGCCAGTTTTCCTTTTTTCTTGCCTTCATAAGAAATGAATAACTGATCAAAAGGTCTAAATGATTTTGTTCTGTCAAGATAGTACCAGAGGTGTCTGTGGCTATCCATAGTATTAAGTACCCTTTCTCCTTCATTTTTAGATTTTGGACAGAGGAGAGTGACATGCATAGCTTGGATTAAAGTAAACTCAGAAGTCACTTTAGGCATAAAAGAATTAGTTCTCAAATAAACCCTATCTTTGTGAAAAATGCATTCATTTTGATCCATCAGAAGAACTTGCAACTTAAATATTCTTCTTAAAGAGGTCAGATCGATGATTAAGACTGTTTTCCATGTTGAGAACCTAAACTGCTCTGATGAGTTGGTTCAAATGGAATAACTGTTAGTTTTTCTAATTCATAATTAAGATCCCAATGAGGAGCCACTGGTTTTCTATTAGTCTTTTATACAGAACCCATTTCGAAAACATTTCCACATGAGACTGCTTTAAAAGAGGGGGATCCATGGGCAGAAATGCTGAAATGGCTGGCAAATTAACTTTTATTTAGGAGTAACACTTGCTATAGGAGAGTAATGCAAATACTGTAAAACTAAAGAAATACTAGCTCTTTTGTTGGCACCAACTAAAAAAAAATTCAGTTTACTAATATATGATTTTCTTGTAGCAGGCTTTCTTGTCCATATTAATACTTGCTGCATTTCCTCAGGAAAAAAGGCAGTCATTTGCAGTTCTTTGGGGTCAGGATGTATCAAACAGCCCTGATCCTGTGTGGGTAAATACAGTCTGTGAGGAAGCCTATGGTAATTGCTCTTGGCCATTTCCAATTGAAGGGAGAACCACTGTTGCCTGGGCCAGAAGAACTCAACACAATGATCTTTGGGAAGTCATTCTGAATCTTCAGAAGTATCCCGGATATCAGTATAAAGGGTGGGAAAGGATACAGAAACATTTCTGTCTATTAAAAGAAAAGGCATCGGTCTTCCAGTCCTTGTTGCATGGAGTCTGAAAGCAGACATTTTCCAGCTGATTGTTTAGACAGGAGGCAATGAGATATAGTTAAGATGTTCCCCACAGATGGACCAAATTTTGGATGTAAGATGCCTGTGGAGTGACACTGTGCTGTAAGGCTATACCCCATACTAACACGGATAGTCTGCACGGGGAGTAAGATTTGGTTTCTCCCTTGCTTGTTTATGTACCACATTGCTATGGTGTTGTCTGTAAACACTTGAATAGCTCTTCAGGTCTACAGATGATTCAGATGATACAGAGAGTTGACAGCATTCATACGAGCTAGCATCTCTTTAATGCTGATGAGTTTTGGTCTGTCTTTTCAGTTTCAAAGACTCTGCACTTTTATGCCCATTGATACTGCTTCCCAAGCAAAGCCTGAGGTGTCAGTTGTGACTGCCTGTGCTGTGGCCACAGGGGAAAATGGAAGACATGAATTCTGAGAAATCTGGTTTCTCTACCACACCAACTCCATTTTTACAAATCCTAAAACTGGAATTTGAAAAGTCAATGGGTGTTGATGTTGGAACTAACCAGATTATCAATAAAGGTTCATATGTTCATTGATTAGTACTAAGCTAACTGCCCTAGCAAGCCTAGCCAAGTGTCCCTTGTGAGACTCAAACCCTGCACCTTGTGTTTGTAAGACAAAGACCTTAACCATTAGGCCACCCTCCCAACCCTTTACTGTATCTTTCTCATATGGAGTCTTGCTAGAGGAATTACAAGAATCATAAATGCCATGACACTTGGAATCCTGAGGAATTCCCTTGTTGAGATGGAAGTCTGAGTGGAAAATCCTGGAAACAGATCTAAATGTGGATCAATTTTTCCTATGGAGGAAAATCTGTTTGTACTGAGGTGCCCAGCAGGCACTCCAGAAGAACAGTCCTGTAAGAAGGAGTCTGAAAGAACTCCTAAATGTTCTCTTTGAATCCCAACCTGTATAGGATATCCCTTACCCAAGAGAGAGACAGAAAATGAGAGAGAGAGAGAGAGAGATTCCTTTGAAAAAGACTCTGCAAAAATAATTAAAGAACCTAAATAAGGAAAAAAATGTGGATACACTGAAGTCTGCAGTTAGCTGTCACAGGAGCCAGTCACTTTGTGAACACTCTTGGTGCAGTCAGTAGCCCATGGGGTAAGGCAGAAAACTCATAGAGTGATCCAGACACATAAAATGTTAAGAAATGCCTGAAATACAGATGAATAGGAATGTGATGATGAGCAGCTTTTAAATCTGGGGTGACTACGTAATTCAAATGAGGAAGAAAAAGTAATAAGTTGTGAAGTGACAATATTTTGAATTTGGGCATTATCACAAACTAGTTTAGTAAAAACAGATCCAGAACTGGTTGCAAAATCATCTTTCCTTGGCACCAGAAACATCCTTGAATAAAAATCCTTCTCCAAAGACAGGAGGAGGAATGGTTTCTATCACCCCCTTACACAGCTGTTGGACAGGCAGGAAGAGAAGTAAAGATACGAGAAGAGAAGAGAAGAGAAGAGAAGAGTTTTGCCTGGTGGATTAGGAGGAATCCCCAGAAAAGGAGCAAGAGCCTCCCACTGCCATCTGTAGCCTTGACAGATCATATTTATATCCCATCTGTCTGAAATAATCTGTTGTCAAAAAGAGATAGAGATGGAGAAATAGACTTTCTGGGAGGATTAAGGGACTGCCAGAACAAGATCTTTCTTATAGACATTCTGGCTTATTTGACTATCATTTGGTGCAGGGGGGTTGTTGATTTCTTTCTGGACCTCCTTGCCACTGTTTTATAAACATTTGGTTGTATTTTGTTGGAATAGTTTATTTTGCTTTTTGCTAAAGTTAGACAAAGGAGTGAAGAATCCATTGTACAACTTAAAAAAAATTTGGTGAAAAATCTGAGATTCCTTGAATCAGCTTTCCTCTGTCATCACACTTTTGCTGATTTCTGCAACAGAAGGCCCAAAAAAGTAAGTTATTTGTCCAAGGAGGAATTCAAAATTTCATTCTTGATATTTTCTGTGAAGTTCTGTGAATGTAGCCAGGCAAAACTCCTTAAAATAGTTCCAGTGGCAGGAGCCCTGGAGGTAGCATTCACAGAGCCATAGATATATTTCAAACAATGATAAGTGACTTGGGAAAAGAAGAAAACAAATTACATTAAGCAGATTTCTCCTCACAAGAAGAAACTGATGTCAGAACATTTCTCATGCTTTCACAATTAACCAGGATAAGCTTCAACGTATAAGCCTGACAACTGAGAATTCTAAAAAACTAAACTTGCAGAAGCATACTCTTTTTTCCAAAACTTATCAAAAGCATTCCCATCTTTGTTAGAAAGAGAAGGATTAGTATTATGAACATTTTAAAAGCAGGTGGATTTAATAAGGCAATAACTACTGGATCAAGTCTGGGTTAGTGTATAAAAACTGAAAAGGTTAAGGAACTTTATAAAATCTATCTGCTTTTTAGGGGCAGCAGGCTGACTGCCAGGGAAATTGCTGGCGATAACAAAAGCATCATTCAAGGTAGCCAGAGCAGGAGGAATATGTGAAGGTTTTGGAAATTCCATTTGTAACAATCCATAATATTTTCTGAGGGACTCAGAAACATCACTGTCATCCCACTGGGAAAAAAAATGATTCATCCTGGAAATAGTCCCAGAGAAAGAGAATCCTTCACAGGTACAGTCAGATACCACACTCTCCTAAGAATCAGAATCCAAAATGTAAGGAGAAAAACCTGCATCTGTCCCCTCAAGCTCCCCCAAAAGTTTAATCTCTTGAATCTCTCATGAAAAGATATACATTCCTTTTTCTTTTTCCAGAAATAACCTTTAAAGAAGGGTCAATAACTTGCACTAAACCTTGAGCTAATCCATAGAAATTAGTCCTCTCCAGAGTAGCTGATGCATGAAAATTCATATGTCAGTTTTTTGTTTCTTTTTGAAAAAAAATTCTGAAGAAACAGACCCAAAACTGTCAGAAAAAGCCTCTCTAAGGATGAGCACAGTATTCTGGCTAATTAGACAATCCTTCTGCCACTTGTCCCATGACCAATGAGAGTGGCTTTCCTTTGTCCACTAAGATTATACCAACAGCTGTGTCTGTCTCATGGTCCGTTCATGGTGGCTGAAGGGACTACACTAGAGGGATCCAAAGAAAAAAATGAGTAGCCCAAGGAACCAGTTTTGGCCACAGTAGAGTCAAACACCTATGACTGAGGTATATTGCCAGCCTGCTGTGGTGGCAAAGTCTGCTTAACAATTTTTTCCTTCTAGTGGCTGGAAGAGGGGACAACTGATGAATTGGTACTACATTCCATGGTGAAGCTGAAAATCATGACCGATGCCCAAGAAAACATAGCAGCAATAGATGGCAGGAAGGATAAGTAGAAAAAAGTAACTTTGTCCCAGTAAACAACACAATAAAAAGCACTTTGAACACATACCCCAGCACCAAAAACTAAAATTACAGCATTATATCTACAGAAAAATAGTTTATAACAACTTTTTACCATACAAGTAAAAAGTGACACATTTAAAAGTACATTAAAATCATGAGACAGTCAACAAAATCACTTTTTCCTACCATAAAAGTTAATCTTTTTTACAGAAATGATAGTATTCTTGCGACAAAAAGTAAACTGTATTTTTTCCTGTAGAGAACTTACCTTCCCAACAATGGAATAGTATTAGCCCACTGTCAATTCTCAAAAAGCTGTGGAGGAACATTTTCTTTGATGGCAGGGAGCTCTAAAGGGAATATTACCTAAACCTGACTTGTAGTCTGCTTTGCTTAAGCTGACTGCTATATTATATGCAGGATACAACCCATATAGCTTAGGCTACTACACCAGTAATCATAAAGATGAATATCTATTTTGCACAGTACTGTTCTGATCTTTTTTTGTAAATACTGCAATCATTTTTTAATTTTGTCATTGCCCTATCTCACAGTATTGCTTGTATGTAAATAATTTTAATATATTTGGCAAAATTCTGCCTACAAGAATGGGTTGGAGGTTAGTATAATGGTTAAAGTGTTTACCTTAAAAACACAAGGTACAGGTTTGCGTCTCACCTTTGGAAGGGAAATTGGCTAGACTTAAAAAAATGAGCCACAAGGACAGCTAGCCTAGTTCTTGCCTATGAACAAGTAAGTCATATATGTGTCATAATTCATGATTCATATCTGGAAAGGGTCATGTCAGACCAGTCTCCTATACAGTTAACAAATGACATGAAATAATTATTTTTATTTATATTTTCATATCTATTTGTTAACTGGGACAGAACACCAATGAACATGGACCTTTGCCAGACTTAACCCAAGACTACTGTTTATTTAAGTGACTTTCTTAGAATCACACTGTAGGCAAATGGAGGCTAAGTGAGCAAAAAAATTCTGATTCATGTAGGGAGCTCTTTTTACTCTATTTGCTTACCTGACTTTTATCTTCTTAACTTCCATCTAGAACCTGTCTCCCACAAACTCTGATCAGCTGTGAGCTCTCCCTGGATTACATCACTTTCATGTGTTACTGGGACTATTTCACATATGTTAGGTTTCATGCTTAATTTGTTTCAGACTCACAAGATGATATACAACTGAATCATATGAAACTGTTTTAAAATGTGAAATTCATGCATATTAGAAATAAAGATCCTATACACATCACTATGGAAAATATTTTAACTTGTGAAATGTTCTGACTACAATATAATTATTTCATTCATCTAAAGTGGCTGTCTCAGACTGAGCACTGAGCTGTGTTGAAATTCCTGAGAACTGAATATATGTTTTATAGCGGATAACCCTGTTGTTACTAAATTAAATCTGGAAGGAGGACATGGATATATAGCCTTTCAAAGATAAGCACCAGAGACTTTTGCACATAATCCTTTAGTGTTGCAGATTGACATTTTTGCATTAGTCTGTGTTTCAGTTGTCGCTGTTGTGCTCGACTTCTGCTTAATAGGCAGAGTGGGAAACAGCCAAATAAAATTTTCTTCTGAGCTGTTATTACATCATGGCTGAAAAATTCTCTGTATTTCCCAGATATTTTCATTTGAAACATGCTATAGCTGACATGCCAGATGCTTCATTAACTGATGTGTGAGGGTCAAATAGTTTTACATAGTTCTGCACTGAAACCCTAAGTGTAGATTAGGAGTCTTAGGAGCTTTTTTAGTTGATAGCCCTTATGTTACTCTCTGATATTGTAATAATGACATCGCAATGGAAGACTGAGATGCAGCCTTTTATCGGTAGACTCTACACCAGTGTATGTAGAGGTGCTCTCTGCTACAGTCTGATATTTTACATTTTATCTAATTTACATTGGAAGTGCTGCTTTGAACATTTGCTCATTGTATAAAAACAGTAATGATCTAAAATACTTCTTTTCAAAGTTGTCATTTGGTCATAATTATGTGTATATATAATTTGTGTGTGTGTGTGTGTGTGTGTGTGTGTGTGTGTGTGTGTGTGTGTGTGTGTGTGTGTGTGTGTGTGTGTGTGTGTGTGTATTTCACCAGAAAATGTGTTTTTCAGTTGCTACCACTGTGTTGTTACAATGCCATGCTTCCAAGTGTGATAGAAAGAACTTGCTTCTCAGAGAGACGGGGTTTGAATCCCAACATGGGCAGCCAATGGAAAGCCAAATATGTGAGAAACAGAGATTATGGTCTCAGGATCTACTCTACTGCCCACCAGCAGGTCTAATGATCAACAGAAGGATGGTCTCTTAATTCATACCACAAGCATCTGACAAGCTAAAGTAAAAAAAATGCATATAAATCTGATTCACTAAGTAGCCATTCTTCAAACATAACTTGTCCTCAAGGGCATATAGGGAGTATGCACTGCTGCCCCAGGGATGGGTTTCTAACATCCACACCTCATGCCCTTTTTCACTACTCTCTGTGAACTTTGGTGACTCCAGTGCTCCTTACCCACAGTAACTGCCTTCTAAACAAACAATGTTACTCACACATGCATACATAAATACATAAACCTACAATTCCCAGGAAAGACTTATAGAATTCTTTAAATCTCCACAGTTTTTATCCCACCAAAATAGTTCTGCCAGCACTAGCTGCTGTGCCTCTGTTGATCATTAGCCAAATAATGAACATAAATATTAATGTCATGAATGGTCTGATTAGTTAGAGGTGGATACCAGCAGCTTGATAACCCACAGTGTTAAAAGCCTGCTCCTCAAATAATAAATAATATATAAAATGCCACAAGCTCTTAAAAGTGAATACATTAAAAAAATCTTTACTGGAAAAAAAAAGAAATTAGACAATACTGATGCAATTTAAATATGCTGAGGTATAAACATTTCCACAGGAAAACAGAAACTAATCTTGATGACTCTAGTTCAAGAATACTGAGAATTAGGCCCCATGGTGCAAAGTAAGTTTCTAACTAAAACTCAGACAGCCAGTGTTTGATTAGTGGCATGGACACTAGAGGGACCAGGTGGCAGAGCATGGTGGTGAGTGGTTGAGGCCTGCTTACATTTTGTGGTGGGAAAGATGCAGCATAGGCTCACTGCAATAGCAGCATTAAGAGCCTGGCAAACTCTGCTCTACAAGAAGTGCACCACCTGCTTGGAAGGGTGTGCATGCATATAGAAAGATTTACTGACTATGGTGGAAACATGATGATCAAATGACATAGATGTTCATATAAGTAAAGAGGCATTTTATGATTGAATCTTTTGAGGAGGAGTATTGATTATAACATATTAAGTGGGAACAGATTTTTTTTTGCCAGAAGCTACTATTCTGCATATTTTTATATTTAACATGAAACCATTTTCAGTACACCAGGCTTTTACATTTTCCACCCCTATAGAAACAGTTTAGTATCATTGGATGAGCTGATAAGAGACCCCCAACTTGCAGTCATTTGCAAACTTGGTGAATCACGCTTCAGGGGTATTAGTTTGGATGTCTACAAAACAAATGTCACAAAAGAGGACCCAGCCCTGATCCCTGTGGTACACCACCAGTTACAGTTTCACATTCAGAATGGGTGCCATCAACATTCACTACTTGGAATATGTTGGATATCTGCTTTGCAGTCCAGTAGACAATGTCATGGTTTACATTAGGTTTATCTAACTTTTCAATAATACCAGCATGCGGAATAGTGTCAAAAGCTTTTGCCAGGTCAAGATAAGCAGTGTGTATGTCAGTTCTATGGTGTAGTGAGCTAAAGCCCTAACTGTGACCCAGGTTACTTGAGATCAATTTACCTCCCAGGTGGCTGATGCACTGATAGGGAGGGCATACTTCCAAATGCTCCCTGAAGGGAGGTGTGGTCCACAGAGGTGAGTAGCCCTTGGATGGCACAGATGAATGCAGTTAAAATGGAAAATAACGGTATGTTGGTTTAAAAATTCCCAGCAGAAGCAGTCACCAGCATGACCCACTGGTATGTCTTTAAGATCCATGCTGATCACAGCCCTGAGTCAGAGAAAGTCTAGGGATAAAAGTAGGAGCTAGTAGACCTGGTGATAAAAGAAGGCATTTGGACAGTTGGAAAGTATGAAGAACAAAGGGAAGAGGAGTAGTGTGCAAAGAATGACCACTGTCCTCAGCACCTGCAACCTTTTGAAAGAAGTTTTCTAGGTTCATGAGACAGGATCTGCCCTTCACAGAATGAAAATTAGTGTGGAACTGGACCACTTAAGTTTCTTATGTCTACAAAAATGAGTTATGCTGTGATACGTTTCATGGCTTTGCATACATCTCTGACAGGCCTATAATTATTGGGTATATAAAGGAGTGATCCGTGCGTAGAAGAGTCACAGTGGCTGTTCATCAGGCTTGAGAGATAAACCCTGTAGTTATGCTGAGGCTGAACAGTTTTAGTAAAGACTCAGATAATGCATACTTAGCACTAATAAGAATGTGGCCTGGTATGTTATCTGATCCCATAGGAACAATATTTTTAGCCTTTTTACAGAAATTCTAAGACTTGCTCCAAGGTGATTACAGGAGAAACTAAAATTTCAAGAATAGTGGCACAACAATGTGGTTAGATGGGGTAATGTTAACACTAAACTTCCTTGCTCATATGTTGGCAATATCCTTGAGATTGGAATGCATGATATTATTATGGATGAACTCAGTGCATTGTTGAACATTATTCTTTAATTTCCTTGTATAACTGAAGAGAAATTTGTAGCTCCCTTTGGTATCTGTTGCAACCATAGGGTTGGAGTCTGCTTTACATTTTCTAATCCTGCTCTTAAATTCTTTACTAGCATGTTTCAGTGTGATCTTGAGATGGAAAGGTGGGTTACAACCTTTCATTATTTTACTTATTCTATTATTTAGTTTATTATTTTACTTATTCTATTATTTTTGTTGGCTGCTGATCATGTGACTGATGACCTGTATTTAAAGTGTGAAATGTTTGATGCTATGTTTTAGTATTGAAGAAGGGTTCTGCCCGAAAGCTTTGCTTCATAAAGTGGTTTTCTCTACCAAGTGTTTGTGTTATATCAGTTTTTGCAGCTTGTTTTTTCTTGCCTGATATAGTTGCTGCCTTTGGGAATTCCTATAAGGGTCTATCTCGCAGCCTTGCTAGCTCTGATATGGCAAATTTAATGAAAATGAATTCTGTTAAGTCTCTTATTGACATTGAGATTAATCCGCTACTACAGTTCATTGAAACAGCATGTCCTGCAACTGGGAGTGTTATTCCACCTGCTTCTGAGAACATTGCTGAGTTCAATAAGGCTCTACAGTTGCTTGAAAGGAACGTGAGTGCATTCAAGCGTTTACAATGGCAATGCTTCAGTTTCCTGGCTTATGTGGAGAGAGGAATTGTCCCACGAGGGCTGAGAATTCTTAAAATGCCCTCTTATGGCAACACTTACCCAGAACTGTTGAAAAAATGGCAGCAGCTTAATATTAATCTGAGCTTGGACTACATGTGTTTGATGAATGATTTTTTTCTCACTATAGAGGAGGACTACAGAAAAGAAATCCTTGCCTTAGAAAATAATATAGTGAAAATGTCTGTTTTTTCTACTATGGTTGATAGTTACCAACAAATGCTTGATAGATTGCAGGCATTTGATTGTCGTATGGAAGCAACCAAAAAACAGAAGCTAACACGCGACATCAATGACTTTCAGAGAGGTAATATCTTCTCTTGGCCGAAAACAGACCATATTTCCTACGTTAACCACAAAAAAGTTTCCCAAAGAGAGGCTTTGGATACTCTAGATAATTTTCATGAGATAGCACCAGCTTTGAAAGCTCCTTTGAAGCTGGTTATGGAAGTGGCGCCCCCACCGATAATACAGAATGAACCCGTCCAAGTGACATCATCTCCTCTCACAGCATGCGCTAGTGTGCATTCTGAAGTGAAACAGAAACAAGATGGCAATGACAACGCCGTAGCTGTTATTGGGAAGAAGTCTCAACAGCTTACTATTAATATTGCGCATAAGCCCTTTCACTTAGAACATCCTGAGTCCGTTATGGAGAGGTCTCCGAAACAGAGAGGATTGCCAATGGGGCAGGCGATAAATTCAAATAAATGAAAGAGTGAGAGCCCTTTAGGACTGAACAAAATAAGCCGCAAATAACAAACTCTCTTGAATCTCTCTAAGTTTATTTTACAGGAAGCCCATTATTCTTTCTTGTGTAAAGGGCTTAACTATATACCTACTAGCAGTGACAGTTTGGTGTCTGCGCTCACAGACTTCAAATTATTTTCTAGAAATGTTAACCTGAGACTTTTGTTTGGTGACTCTGCTACTGTTGCAGGGCAGTGTAAACGACGTAGTACTTTTGTACCAGTTAGTGCACCTATCGTGAAGGCATTTCATGACATTTGTGAATCTCAAATTAGAACTCTATATTCTAATATTGTGAAGAAGAGGACTTATAACTTGACTTTCCATGAATATAAAGCTCTAAAGAGTTTGCAATTATGTGATGATATTATTATTAAGCAAGCAGACAAGGGTGGTGTGGTCGTTTTAATGGACTGAGATGATTATATGTCAGCAGTGTCTGTATTACTTGAAGACAGCACAGCATTTAAGACTATTACAACCTTAGAAGTCAGAAAGTGTATTACCTATGTGAATATGGTTATTTATGAATTACAGCTGAATAGTGACATTAGTCTAGATTTGTTTCATTATCTTACTGTTCCATGGCCTATTATCCCACATCTATACGGTATCCCTAAAATTCATAAATCTATGGTGAATCCACCGATGAGACCTATTGTGTCAGGTGGCGGTTGGATAACCGAACCAATTTCTTTATATCTACAGAGACAGCTATAACCTTACTTGCCTCATTGTGATACTATTTTACGGGATACATCAGATCTACTGTGTAAGCTGCAGCTGTGGCATAATAGTATTAATGATGCACTAGATAAGTGTAAATACTATTTTGTAACACTAGATATCACCTCTCTTTTTACTATCATTCCAAATGACATTGGGCTTGAATTGTTGAGAGAATTTCTGGTCTCACAACCTAGTCCAAATATTAGACACATAGACAATGTCTGCTGCCTTATGGATGTAATATTGAAAAATAATATATTTTTGTTTAATGACACTCTGTTCCTTCAGCTTACTGGGGTAGCTATGGGTACCTCGGTAGCCAACACATATGCCAACTTGGTCCTTTATCAATGGGAGAAGAATCATATATATAATGATAGTAATCTTTTTGTTGATAAAATTTGCTTTTACCAACATTTTGTGGATGATTGCTTTATGATATGGGGTGGTACGTTGGATGAGTTAAATGAATTTTTTATTTATTTGAATTCAACTACAAATTTCTTAAAATTCAAAATGGAAACATCTAATAACACTATAGTTTTCCTAGATGTTAGGTTACAGATGCATGAAGGTGTTCTACATACTAGTCTACATAGAAAAGATGTTTATTCTGGTAGATACACCCATTTTGGTAGCATGCATGCACCGCATATATTTAAAGGCATTGTTAAATCTCAGTTTAGTAGAGTAAGCAGATTAAACACTGATGACACTGTTTTCTCTTGGCAATTGGATGATATGATAAAAGATTTTTTATCTAGCGGATATGATGAGTATCTTCTATCTGGTTTGAAACATAATGTGGTGATAGATAGAGAGACATCCTTGAAACCAACCTTTTTAGAAGGTTTGGCCGATATAAGTAATGATAATGTAAGGAATAAATCTGAGACTGCCATTAGATATATTACTTCATTTAATGTAAAGTCAGGTTCTATCAAACAAATTATATTTAACAATTGGGCCATTCTTATGGCCTCTGATGAGTTGAAGGCTATCCTGGGTGATAAACCACGCTTTGCATATAGAAATATGAAGACTCTTAAGAGCATGTTATGCTACAAGGACTTTAGTAGATCTTTGCACGTACCCTTTTCGGTGAACTGTGGCACTTTTAAGTGTTTTAATTGTATATGTTGTGTTGATATCCTCAGTAATGATAGTGACACTTTTATACATCCCACTCATGGTAATGTTTTTAAGTTTAAAGTATCAGCTACTTGCACTACATCTTCTATGGTTTATCTGGCTACATGTATCTCCTGTCCTTCGTTTTATGTGGGTAAGACTACCCGTAAATTGAAGGAGCGTATTACTGAACATAAATCAGAGATTAGGAGATGCTATGATAAGAATACCTTATATAAACATATATCTATTTTTGGTAATGAACATAAATTTAAGTTTAAGGTGATTGACATTGTATATCCTACATTAAGGGGTGGTGACATTAATAACCAACTAGAGATTAAGGAATATGAATGGATATTGAGATTTGCTGCTGATTCACCACCAGGTTTGAACAGCATGGTTAGCCTTAAACCGATACTAGTTAAATTACAAAATACCAAATTGTAATGTAATTGTTCATGAATTATGTTGTATAGAATGAATTTTTATGTTCTAAAGTTTTATAATACGTTTTACATTTTATATTTTGTATTTTATTTTGTTTTGTTCTTGTGCTGTCACATGATTTGTTGGCTGCTGATCATGTGACTGATGACCTGTATTTAAAGTGTGAAATGTTTGATGCTATGTTTTAGTATTGAAGAAGGGTTCTGCCCGAAAGCTTTGCTTCATAAAGTGGTTTTCTCTGCCAAGTGTTTGTGTTATATCAGTTTTTGCAGCTTGTTTTTTCTAACATTATATGCAGGACAGACAGGTGCAAACTGTCTTATGTAGCTGTTTAGATGCTGGTAAAAATTGGAAGTGAAAGTGGCAGCCCTCTCAGTAATTAGACCTGCTCTTCTTTACACAGGACAGTCCCTATTTGGTTAGGTGTGTCCAAAAAAAAAAAAAAAAAAAAACCAAACATGAACAATTGCAGGTTTTCTGTGGGGTTAGGACACAAAAACTATGTCCTAAGTTTTTTCAAATAGTTGCGTTAAACAATTACATTGTATCTGAGCATCTTAGTATAATATAAACAACAGAAACAATTCAAATTCTACAAAAATGAACTTTTACTTTGGTGACTGAGTGAATTATAATCCTTTGCAGTGTTGTGGGTATGATTTGTCCTGCAAAATTACATATTTCCATAAAAAATGTCTCACTTTGGTTATCTGAAAAGGTGTCAGCTCTATTTCAGTTCAGTCTGTTTTGGGGAATTGTTGGAAATGTTACATAAGTCTTCTACATGTTGAAGTAGGTTTGCCTTGGAGAAGTCCCTGAAGGCGGTTTCATTTCGTGGAGGGGTGGTACTATTAAGCCTGACAGAGAGGGTAACTGATTTATGGTCAGATTTAACTAAGGCAGAGGAAATGTGTGATAGGACACAGGCAGGAGTTAAACTGGTAAGGGCCAGGTCAAGGATATCAGAACCTCTAGTAGGTAGTTTTCAATTTGCTCCAGTACATTGATAGTAATACAGTTTAGGATATTCTTAGTGTGTTTTAGAGGTGCCAGCCAATGCTTATAAAATTGAAGTTCCCCTAGAAAGAATGTATTTGGTTTGATATTTACTCAATGGCATTAAGATAATTTCTATGATCCTTAAGAAACACTGTTGGGGATCTATAGCCATCAATGAAATAATAGTTGGATTTATTAAAGGGGGTTTGTATCTTCAGAAGCTCCGAGTTAGGGATATGGTTAATATGACATCAAGTAATGGTGTTTCTGATAAAGACAAATATTCACACACAGCTAGTGAAGGGCCTGAAGTCATGATAGACACTAAACCTTGGTATTGGAAGGAGTGCTGTCACTGCATTGAAACCATGTCTCAAGAACTACAAAGGTATGAAGGTGTAAGAGTTGTAGGAGGGCCTTGAGTTTGGATGTTGACTTTGCAATACAGGAATGCCTAGTAAGGAGCACTATAAGTGCAGTAAATGCCTTAGCCAGTATATTGAAGCCCTGGTAAGAGAGGTGTAGGCCAGCCCTAGTAAAACAGGGAGTATTATCTACTATCTCATCCCACATTGACACATACTGGATCTCCTTTGAATTTATTATTATTTTCTTTTTTCATTTATATTTGTTTACTGAGGTATTACATTGATCAAGAGTGATTATTCGTATGTATAGTCTGGGTGAAAATGTTCAGAAGAAGAAATATAAAAAAGACACATACAAATCTGAAACATACAACAGTCATGTTACAACATGCAGTTTGAAATAATTTTATATGATGTACGGTCAATTAATAAAAATAGTATGATAGCTTTAAATTTGTATGTAGTAAAGTGCAAGAGCTGTCCAGACAATGGATTAAGATGGTGAAGTGATGGTGGTCAGTTTGAGCTGCCCTGGAAATTGAAGTGAGGTAGTTAAGTGGAAAAGTAGACAATTAGTACAAGTGGAGAGATTGAGTGGTGATGAATGAAAGGGAGCAGAGGGTGACCAGAGGTTCCTTTTTTGTAGGGAGGAAGAGGATGAAGGTGTGGTGAAGTTCAGTGAAAAAAATAGAGCAGGAGTATAGACAGAGGAGAGCCAGGGATGGTGACAAGTGCTTGGGGGGAGGGGTTACAGTAACTATTGTCTTGTATGGTAGTGGTGAGGGTGTGCACAATACCTGTGACTAAATTTAGGTCAGATTTAGAAAATTACGTCATATAAATAGCTTGGAAGCAAGCTCATTGTGCCTGTAGTTTAAGATGGGCAATGACCACTTTAATGAAGGAGGACTGATCAGAGTGTTCAATAAGCTGTAGATGGAGGGTTTGCCATTGGGAGGGGGAAATAACTGAAAATACATGTTTAGTAGACTAGGGAGATGACCTTAAGGTTGTGAGGGTTAGGGCAGTTTGTGAGTGATGATGTAAGTTATAAGGGGATGTGTTTTTATTGTGTCTAGCTGTTAGGGAAGTGAAGGATTGTAGGTGAAGTAATTTGAAGAGTTGAGTTCTGTGGAGATTAGTTCTTTGTTTAACTGGGAGCTATTTTACTTTTTTAGGGCAAAGAAGTGATATTTCTATGGAGGCGTAGTGATGATGTGGTTTGGTGTGTACTGGAGTTTTCTTTTTTCAAATATAATATTTTATTTCTTTTAGATCATAGAAATACATGTTTACAAACAGAACAAGAACTGTAATAAGATACATATGAAGAGTAAATTGTGTCAATGTACAAACAATACAATATTAAGTTATTCAAATACACAGAATTATCACAATTGAATGTTTATGATTCTATCTTGAAAAGGAGAAAATGTAGTTAGTACACTTATAGTTATAAAGATGGAAGTTAAGCTAAACATACAAAATACAACTATGTACAATATAGTGCCACCATAAATATAATCATTGATTGTTTATTTGTGTAAGAGGAAAAAGCCAAAAAAAAAGCTCACAGAAAGTTCCTAAACATTTTCAGGCCTTGGAATTTACCTGCTTATGTATATCTTATGGAGTTTGTGTTTAGCATATGGTTCTATATTAAATTGTCAAAACAGCATTACAGCGAATGCCATTTCGCTGACATGTAAAGAGCAAAATGCTCAAACAGTGAAAGCTCAGGTCAGCGAGTTTTTTTCCTAGGGAAAAAAATCACCTGGCCTAAGCCGTGACATTGCCCTTTACCCCACTTTAGTGCGATCTTGGAGTTGGTATATTTAGTTGGGGGGTGTGAGGGCCATATCCCCCCACATTGGGGGTGTGGGGGGTGAAGACCCCCAGTTTTAAATGCTTTAACTCGTGTGTTTTGTTTTGTTGGTCTACCAATTTTTTTTTCCCTAGGAAAACAATCGGTGACCTTTTGCTGTTTTGGGATTTCATTTTTTATGTGTTGGCAAAATGGCATTCGTTGTAATGCTGTTTCGACAATTTAATATAGACCCTTAGCATATATATTAATATTACTAATTTCTGCACTAAGAAACATTTTGGATTAACTTAATCATCTAGTATGTTATCTAGTAGGAAATTCCCGCAGTTCTGGAAGTATGATACTTTATTTTTATTTTTTACGATTAGCTTGTGTGAAGATATGTATTTTATTGTCATATTTTTAAATCCGTTTAGCGATACTCTAGTATGATCAAGCCATTTTTGGGTTGCATATAGTTTAATTAAAGCAAAAATAGTAATCGACACATGTTACTTTACTTTAGATAATTTCTGTGATGTTATATGTAGAATTGCAAATTCCCATGAGGGCGTTTTTTCCTAACCCATTTTCTCAAGCTTTACTTTTAATGCACACCATAGTTTATATACATGTTTACAGTTCCAAAACACATGAAGTATATCTGCAATTTTTGAAGGACAGAGTGGACAGTGAGGTGAAAATGGTTAAATTTATTAACATAGGTGTAAAGTAGGAATTATTATTTATCATAACTTGTGTATAGATTACATTTTTAAAAGGAGTAAGCTTAATCATATTCTGTATTGCTTGCAGTTTTTACTCTGGTGTGATGGTTTGATTTTCTTTATTCCAATAATTTGAGTGTAGTAAGGAAGATTGATATTTGATTGAGGTGATTAATTTATAAACATTTGATAGCATTTTTTCTTTGCACATTAGTTTTTTTTAGGATTAGCTCTGCCATTGTAATTTTTGATTCATTTACTTGTATTTTATGCATTATTGTATTGATGAACTCTTCTATATCTCTAATTATAGCATCATATTTTTTCTGTAAGTTTAATGATTTTTCTAATATCCACAATCGAAAGATCCTTTAGTTTGTAAAAGTCCCAAACTATAGAATGTCTCAAAAAAGGATAGAAATTTACATTAATCAGCCTGTTATTGCTTTTAAGATTTGGGTTTAGGTGCATTGGTTGTAGTATTTCAAGAAAGTATTCTAGATTTAAAGATGACAATAACTTTTTAAAGATGTTAATTTGATTTTTGATCTTTTTTTTTTTGGAGTTTGATTTTTTTTCTATGTTTTCTTGTTTGATATAAGGAAGTGATTTTGGATTAATGTTTAAAGTTTTTGTATGTCCAAACTCACACCTTAACCCACATTGGTGCCTACTCTTTTTTTATTTGGATTATAATTAGCTATTTGAATAATCTTATTTGCACAGTTTATTTCATAGTATAATTTAAAGTCGGGTAGGCCAATCCTACCTTTTGCTTTGGGTAAGATCAGTTTATTATAGCTTATTCTGATTGATTTAGGGCACCAGATAAACTTCGATAATTCTGCATACATTGTACAGAAGAATTTATTGGGTATACTTAAATTAATTGTATTAAAGTAGTAGAAGATCTTAGGGATGATATTAATTTTAATGATGGCTGTTCTGGATAAACAGGAAAGCTTTATATTTTTCCATCTATTTATATCTAGCTCAATATTTGTCCATGTTTTTTGCAAGTTTTCTTTCATTAATGCTTTTTGAGTATGCTCAGATCTTATTCCCAGGTATTTCAGTGAGTAGTTGATTTTAATTTCAGAATCTGGGAAATAGTATTCCATATGTCTAACAGGATTACTTGGGAAGATAAAGGATTTAGATGGATTAATGTCAAAGTTTGTTATATTTGAGAAGTTTTCAATGTTTTTTAATATTTTATATAAGTCCATGTTAGGAAATTAAAAACAGATGTTTGAGTCATCTGAAAAAGCAGTAAATTTTAGGCTTATGTTCTGGATTGTTGGCATGTGGTGGAAAGTTTTTTGGCCTATACAGAGCAGGAAGGGTTCAATATAGAGGTTAAAAAGATAAGGGGATAGGGGGCAACCTTGTCTGGTTTCACTAATTATTTTTATTGGGTGTGAGTTTATTTTGTTAATTGAATGAGTTGTATATGAGCTTCGGTGGAGTATTTTAATAATATCAATGAATTCTTGTAGTAGATTGAAGTATTATAATACTTTAAACAAGAAGATTAGATTTACTATATCAAAAGCTTTACTCACATCTAGTGATAAAGCATATCTTGGATTTCTGTCTTTTTCTAGGATTTGTATGGTAGCATTCTGCGGGGAGTTTGCATGTCCTCCTTGCTTTTGAGTGGGTTTCCAATGGGTGTTCTACTTTCTCCCACGTTACAAAGACATGCGTTTGGAGTGTTTCTCCCTGGGCCTCCACTGAAAATTGCCTTTATTCCAAGTCAGACTTTCCCGGTAAACAAATGTTAAATAAATAAAATAAAAAACAAAATCTAATGTAAGTCTGTTATCACATACTTGCCTTTTATTCATAAATCCATATTGTTCAGGTGATATAATAATTCACAGCACTTTTTTAAGTCTATTTGCTAGTACTAAATTTAATGTCTTGACATCTACATTTATAAGTGTAATAGGTCTGTAGTTATAAGGATTTCACCTGTCTGAACTCGATTTATGAATAAGAATAGTTTAGACGTTATTAAAATATAAGTCTGTGACACCATACTCCTTAATATAGTTATAGATTTTAGCTAAAATATTCAATACTTGCAAGGTAAAGACTTTATAGAACTCACCTGTATACCCATCGGGTCCAGGAGCTTTATTAGGTTTTAGTGTACCTATTGCTGATTTAATTTCAACTTTCATAAAAGGGGCTTTAAGGAGATCCCTTTGCTGGTTATTTAAGGGAAAAATGTTATATAATTTAGATATTTTTCATAGTCCTCCATGTGGGACTGATTTTGTGGACCATATAGATTTTGATACATTTCTTCAAAGAGTTTAATGATTTTGGGATTTATAGTTACAATTAAGTTTGGTTATTCTAGGAGGTGATTGTTTTATATTAATTATTCTTGCTAGTGTTCTCAATGGTATCTGGGCCCATTCAGCATATTTACAGAGTGTCTTCAGTTCTGTAATAGTATACTGATGTGCTTGTGACAGGTAAAGTTCTTTTTGCAAATTTAACATAGTAGATTCAAGTTTAGGACTATAGCCGTTTTGAAGTTTCTTTTCTGTTTCCCTCAGTTCATATTCAAATTTGGTTTCTTTCTCTTTGTTTTTCTTTTTGTATAATGATGCCTTTTGTATTAGCATGCCTCTAATTACAGCTTTAGTTGCACCCTATTGGACATATTGAGGGATGTCAACATTAGATAAAGCATTTTCTAATTGGGTGAGAATATCAATTGTTTCTTCTATTATTTCCTTATTTTAAGTAGATTTATATTTAATGACCAACTCAGATTACTATTTTGACATTATTTAGCTTTAAGTTGTTCTGTTTGGATAGAGATTTTAGAGTGATCAGAAAGAGATCTAGGTTCTACTTTATATTTAACTTCATTCTCTAGTAAAGGTTCAGATATTAAGAAAAAATCAATTCTTGACCAGGATTTGTAGCAGGAAGAGTAGGATATATATGTATCTGTTATAGTCTTGCCTTGACTTAAGCTATATGGGTTAATTAAGTTAAAATCATTCATTAAATCTTCTATGGCTAGTAAAACTTGGAATGATTGTCTATTATTTGTAGTAGTTCTGTCCTCAGAGGGATTTATTAACATGTTCCAATCTCCTCCCAAGATATAACAATAGTTAGGGAATTTTTTAATCAAGTTATATATCTCATATATAAAATCAATTTGATTCACACATGGAACATATACATTTATGAATAAAAAGGGCATGATATATGAGGGGACTGAACAAGTGAAATAATACCATTGTCCTCTATGATGTGATGTGTGGTTAATGACTTTACCTTTAAAAGATTTTTTCATAATAATTGCCACTCCCTTTTGACGATTTCTAGCTATTATTTGTTTTATCCAGTTTCTACCTTTATCATTCTCTCACTATTGATTTAGCAAGTGTGTTTCTTACAAATAGGTTATGTTTGCATTTGATTGATATAATAGATGCATTAGCATATTTTTTTTCTTTTTGTCTTGAAGGCTGTTTGCATTCCATGAATCAATTTCTAACATTTCTTATAAAGATTAAATGAGTTTGTTTCTATAGATGAACTTGACATTAGTTATTTTATTAGTAAAAATATTTTATTTAATTTAGTAGAAGAATTTCTTATTAATAATAAAACATGGATTACCATGGTGATACTAGACTCTTTCATATCTTCCCCAGTGCCTACCCACCTAACCACCTGTGCTGAAACAGAATAACAAACATTTACATAAAGCTTTACAAAATTTGAATTTAGAAATACAAGTATCATAATGAACTATAATACAATAATTCTTGCATCACAAGATTGTGCAGTCTGACTCAGTACAACAAACACTAACCTAGCTCCTGGAATACAATGAATCAGTTCATTTCTTTGTATGCTTCTCTTGTTTATTTTAAAAGTCAGCCTTTTCTTACAATTATAAAGAGGTCAGATATTATAGATTTGATATTTATCTTGCATTATTTTAAGTATAAGTTGAAAAGGGGAGGGGAATTCCATGATGATTCTTTGTCATAGCCACTCTTTTGTCTTGCTTTTAACCCATTAAGCTGTTTACTTAACAGACTAGGTTGTAGCTACAGTTTGGCTCCCAGAAAACAAGAACGTGTAAAAACATCTTTTTTTTTTTTTTTTTTTTTTTTTTTGTGGATGATTTGTCAGACAAGGATTTGAAAGCAGATTTTCAAGTGGACAAACCTTTCTCAGATAATTGGTGAATGTAATTTGGTCTTGCTAAATGTGCAAAAACAACCTTTAAAGCAGGATAGCTGCAGCACCAAGAAAGTATCAGTATGGGATAGGAATGTGGTATAGAAGAACTTGGGCAAGAGGAAGTGTTTATAAATATTTGGGTAAGAGTGAGTGTATAATTTGTGAATTGTAAACCATGGCAATAGATGATTGTCACTGTTGGCAGTGACACCCTGACCCCATGTGTTTAAAAATAAAAAGGAGGGGGAGGTTGTGGATAGATAGATGTTAAAGGATCAACAGCAAAATCTAAACAAATGTGCATAAAACTTAGTTAGGAATATTTTAGAAGTTTAAAATTAATACTGAAAACAGCCCTGATATATAGGAACAGAGTCCAAGCTATGTTTGCTTTTCCTGTTCTAACTTACAATTTTTAGGTGATTTGACTGGTCCCAAAAGGTACCAGATCAGTTGGGCAGGAAAAAGCAGAAAAATGCTTCATGCTTATCAAATAATTTATAAAAATCAGTGTATACCAAGATTATATATCCTCTGTTTTCAAGGAGCTAATGGCCTCCTTGAAACTGATTACAGGTATACAGTCCTGCTGCAGATCTATACATTATCTGCTAACCTCACAAGATCCAAACATAGTGAACATTTTAAAATATGAGAACAAGTGTAAGATGACTTTCCCTGCTTAGTTTAGCAGAAGCATATTCGTGTCAAGTGGGAATAGAAATCCAGCTAGATGTAGATAAAAATCCGGCAGCAACTGAATGTGCCAAAAAAACAAGAGAGGCAATATAAAATGAAGGCTCAGATGAGAAGGCATGGAATGTGGAAAGTGCATAAATGTAGTTCTAAATACAGAAAACACTTGGAACAACCTTGTGCCTCCAAATCTAATGTTAGAATGGTTAAGGAGAGGTGAATTTAAACCAAAAGATGAAAGATTAACATTGGCAGCCCAGGACAGTGGAATGCATACGCTTTGATTTACAAAGTCCATTGAACATGTTGGAAAAACAGACAAATGTAGGTTTTGTAAAACAGAATTGTAAACAGTCACACATCTTGTGCTGGTTGTGATGCACTAATGTCAGGAGGCCTGCATATTGAAAGGCTTAATAAGGTGGAAAGATGGTTGCATTTGGGATTGTGCAAATGTTATAATATTGAAGTAACGGAGAAGCATTGGAAATGTGAGCCACAAAATATTATAGAAAATGATGTTTATATCCCATGGGTTCACTCATTACCTGCATTTCAAAAATGGAGGGGATAAAACCAAATATAGTAGTCAATGAAAAGAAAACAAAAGTAGCATTGATCATTGAAACTGCTACACCCAGTGATTAGTGCCTTATGTACAGAGAAACAGTCATAAAATATCAGGATTTGCAGGCAGAAACAAGGGCAATGTAAAGATACCCAGTCATTTCTAGTAGTAGTAGGAGCAATGGGTCTCCTAAAGAATTTAAAATCGTATTTAGATATGTTACCAATACATGTAACTCTGTATGAATCCCAAAAGGAGTTGGTTCTGGGCACATTGCAAGACTGAAACAATACCAATTTCATGAACTTCAATCATACTTTGACTTAGGAATGGGATCCATTCCTGCAATGGTATTAGAAATCCAAAGGTCTGGGAGAAATTAAGAAGAGGGAATATGCAAGAACGTCAACCATTTCTGCACTGCTTTACGAGCGCAAGACAGTGTCTTTATTTTATGCAAGCAGCAGATAAATCTACATGCACTACAAATGGATTATTATGTGTTTTTGACATGGATGCCAAAAGTCGCCTCTTGAGCTTCACTCTCAAGTTGAATTTCTTGGCTATGTTAAACGTTTTTTTACTCGACAGTTGGGAGTTTTCATGGTGATTTATTTTGGAGCCATTATTTTCTTGTTTTATGAAATACTTGTATATCACTTTGTTAACCAGGTAGGCTCACTGAATATACAGTGCTTTTTCTGGGGTGTCCCAGGAGCAATGTCTGATTAAGTGATGTGCTGTGAGTCACTCAGTAGGCAAATGGAAGCTGTGGGAATCAAACCCAGGACAGCTGCATAGTAGTACATTGTTTTAAACTTCCACACTTTCTTAATGCATAGCTTCTTGAGTTTCCATGTGAAAAGGTAAACATCGGTTGCTTCAAGGTACACCACAGTGTTTTTCAAGTGTAGGTACAATGTATGTGTTTGTTTTCTTAACCCAGTTTTATTTTCAGAAGGGACTTGAGGAGGAAAAACTCCCCAAAAGTACTTCATAAATAAGGTTTATAGTGTAAATAGAGAGAGAACAAGGCAGTATGCAATAATGACACTTTTCAGAAAATTACAAATCACAGTCCCAAATAAATGTGTAATTGTCGGTTTACTGTTTATTTTATTTATCTTTTTATGTTAAAGGATGAGTTGGCTGTAGGAGTAAAGTTAAGAAAAGGAAAATGGAGATGAGGTGGAAGAGTATGTCATGGAAAGGACACTGTAGATATAGGATTGAAAACAGGAGAAAATATTAGGTAAATGTAATTGAGGAAAGGAAGCGAGGGAAATGAAGAATAATATTAAGAAATGAGAGAAGTGTAATGCTAATTTGTAAAGCACTCTGCCTAACATACAAAGCTATGTCAAACCCAGATCTGTTGGACATGCTACACTTAAAGAAATCCCAATCCCTCTGAGCTACACGCTCTAGGGACCTAAACCTTGTCACCACAATAAACAGAACATGCTGGAGGGATAGATTCCTATCCCAGAGACTTCCCATACACCAGAATAAACTATCTATCTATATAAAGCAAAGCTCATCATTAGCACCCTTCAAGAAAAATCTTGATGATCGGATGGGAAATAGGAAATTCACCCCGGGGATCACTTCTGTGGCTCTGCTCGACAGTGGCACAGGCAAATAATTTTCTTGGGTGGCGAAAGCCAGGGTACCTTTTTGACTAGGCTTATATAGGCCCCAGGGCCAATAGCCTAGTACCTACATATGAACCTATGAAAAGCAAAGCCTAATTATATTATGCAATTCTTATACTGAAAAGAAAGAGTTTACAGTGTTTTTAGATGATAACTGATTTCAACTTAACATTTGGACACAAGGCTAATTAACATTTATCCATTTAGATTTGTAGCATCAATTCACAAGCAAAAACAATATACAAATATTTTGACCATGACAGTTATGCATCTACCACATTAATTTATAAGAAATTCTAACATCATAAATAAAAGAAAGAAAAGATCACATTCTATCAAATGCTATACTATATGTTGATGGCCACACTTACTTATCCAGCGTATTTGAGTAAATAGCTGTTTACATTCAACATAAAATTTATTACGGTGGCACAGTGGTGCAGCGGTTAACGTTGTCGCCTTACAGCAAGAGGTTCTCCGGTTCGATTCTCGGCTGGGGTGCTTCTGTGTGGAGTTTGCATGTTCTCCCTGTGTTCGCGTGGGCTTCCTCCGGGTACTCCGGTTTCCTCCCACATTCCAAAGACATGCATCTGGAGCATTTCTCCCCGGGCCTCCGCTGAAAACAGGCTGTGTGGAACCTAGTCAGACATTCCCGGTCAACAAATGTTAAATAAATAAAAATACTTAAAAGAAAAAAAACACACACTAGAAAACTATTCTTTAAAAAAAGATATCGGATTTGTGTAATGCATAGCTTCTCATTCTTTGCTTATCTTTGTCTTTGATAGCCCCTACTGATGGCTTTTAAACTATTATTTTTTACAGATTTATAGACCATGGCATTTAGCTACCATTCTTCTTTAACTGTTATTGGTGCCACTGTCATTAAGACATTGTTATATTTTCTAGGCAGCAGATTCAGTTTAAGTTAAGTAAGCCATATGTTGGAGTTTACTATGGTTTGTATGACTTACTTGCATTTGCAAGTCTGTATGGTGAAGGAAGAAAAAGAAAGTACTGTCTCTAAGTACAGTCCTTAGTGTGAAGCCATCGTAGGGTCAGCCGACTCAGGAAGTGGTAACTGTGCTATTCTGATGTGTGCACTGTCAGAAACAGCAAGACAGAGTTAAAGGTCCACTTGATAACTTCCTGTAAAGCTGCAGATTTCTGAACCCATTAGAACTTTGCAACGGAGCCACTTTATTCTGTATTTTACTAAATTGAGACAAGTAGGATTGCAACCTTTAGTTATTTGTTTAATAATTAACATTTATTTATTTTAAGCACAAAAAATCAAAGAGAATCTGACTTCAGTTTTACAGGGATGGTGCGTCGTTAAAAGCCAGGAGAAAAGCAGATTTCGCCTCATCAGGTGAGCTCGCTTGATATTTTTGTGTTTGAAAGGTCAAAGTAGCAGGACACTTCATTTGGAATTTAATGTTTTTATTGCTTAGATAAGCACAATATGGAGAGAGTAATTGTCTCTTTTGCTTTATTGGCATTGGCAGATCTTGGATGAAAGTTATTTTGAGGCCTTTCCACTTGAATGGACTTTTTTGACTTTGCTACTGAAAGTATCTTTTGCATATGCAGATAGTTTAAGATTCTAGCATAGACTTGTCTAGGATTTGTAGAGGTCTGAGATTTTTGCAATGCTTTGTGAGCTCTTTCAATGATGATCTCTTGAGTTAAACCTTTATTGTCCAGCACTATGGCAAAAATGTCTTTTAGTACATTTTGTAGGTCCACTTTATCATACCTTTCAGGGATACCTGTAATGAGGATGTTGTTGCTATGACTTCTGGCCTCCAGATCTAATAACTTTTGTTGAATTTCTGTAAGGGTAGACTCTTTTGTCTTCGGCTCTTTTGTAGCTCTGCAATTTTAATTTAATTATTTGTTGTTCTTGCTTCTGTTTGCTCAAGCAGCTTTATAATTTGACTCAAGCTGTTTCCAAAACCTGTTAGCTTTTCAGAAAAGCTTTGAATTTCAGCCTGCAAGGGTTGGAGCCTGGACTTCAGATCATCAAGGCTATACAGTTGATCTGTTTCTGATGTTTGATTTGTCTTTTTGTCATTCCTGTTGCTGCTGCTTCAGAGTTCCTTGCCTTTTAGAAGCTATTTCTTTTCCAGGAGAGGTGATTTGTGATAACCGGGTTTTTGAGACTTGTGCTTCCATTTGTTCCATGTCATTTAACATAATACTTAAAAAGAATGATTCTCTCTATTCTTCACTTCCTTTCTTCCTTTCGTTATCAAGGGAGCACAGGCTTGGATACATGTGGCAGAGACCTAGGAAAATCTTGGGAACATTCCTGGTTTAATTTAACATGTTTAACTGCTTTATAGAGTTCATTTTCAGCATTTAAGCATTTAGATCATTTTGCTGATAGCTTAAGTTGTTGAAAAGTTAGATTTATCCACTTGATATTTAGCAATATCAGCTTTTAACAGTCCAAAGAGATATTTGTGTCAGGAGCTATAAGGTGGATGTGCTTGTCAGCTGGTGACCATCTTGGTTCCAAGCGCTGGAGTTATGTTTAGATGATGAGGCAATGATGGTGAGTCCATATTCTAGTTGTGCTAGCAGAATGCCTTTCCTAATGGAAACTATGGCAGCACCAGTGAGAAAATGGTGGTTGTTTTAACCAGAAAAGCAGTGAGTTTATTTTTGCTCTGCTTTTTTTTCACTGTGGGCATGGAAGTTTAGTGATTAATCAAGACAGAGTCGTAAGTATTTGGAGGAGGTTAAGTATTTGGAGGAGGTTGTGGTTTTAATGATGGAGCTGTTTAGCTTGGAAATTGTAAGGTTCTTATGACATTTAGGTAGTCTGTGTGAGGTGTCATATAACATTGTTTTGGTTTTAGTGAGGTTTAGTGAGGTCATTCTAAGTGGATCCAGCATTTGTCTGCTTGGGATGACATGGCTGACAGACCATGATGCTTTGCCACAGATGGCCTGACCTGTCATCCCTGGGATTCTGGATACTGGCTAAGGCTCTTGCTGCCCCTATAGAGCCTTTTTTAGGCAAGGTTCAAATAACAAATTCACCACCATAACAGGAACAGGGAAGCAAAAACTGAGGGTAATGCTACTCAATGCTAGAAATCTAAATCTCAAAATGCATTCACTGGAGGCATTCCTTAAAATGGAGAACATCGATATCTGTGCAGTGACTGAGACCTGGTTCAAGGCTCCAGAGGGCACCCCTGCACTACCAGGCTATAACTCATAACACACTTTTCGAACATGTAACCTGGACCGAAACACCAAAGGAGGAGGTGTGTCTATATTCATTAAGGGTATCCACACCTCCAGACTAGTTGCTCAGTATAATGCATCTGAGGTTATTCAAGTGCAACTAACTCTGGGCAAAACTGCAATCTAAATCGTAGTTTGCTACAGATCCCCACCATGCCCCAGGATTCCCACTCCTCTTTTCTTGATGTACTGGAAAATATTAGGGTTCAACCAAACACCCTAATAATGGGCAACTTCAACTACCCCACCATTAACTGGAAAAACTACTTGTGTACCAACTCCTTAGCACAACGCTTTCTGGAATTCATAAACTCCAATGCCCTGAATCAACTTATCCACACCCCCACCAGGGGCAACAATATCCTAGACCTAGTCATTACCAACATGAGTACCGGTGCTTCACACCTGAAATCAACTCCTCGTTGGTCCAATCCGACCATAAGCTAATCACCCTTGATATCCACATCCTGCCCCCACCCGCCATTAAGGAAACCACGGTAAAAAATTTCTCCAAAGCCAACTTCATGCTTCTTAAGACAGAAGTGGTGAACTTCATGACACCCATGCAGATGGACAATGCAGTTACAACTGCTGAATCCTACACAAATGCACTCTATAAGCACTTACACGAGTGCATGGATCATGCTATCCAAACAGAACCAAGATGCTATCCTCCAAAAAAAGGAAGCCAATCTGGTGGCCCCCTGCCATAAACAAACTGTACAACAGAAGGAAGAAACTGTTGCAAAAGAGAGTAAAATCCCATGAGTGGAGGAGCTCCCTGGTCAGCCTCAGTAAGAAGCTGAGATCCCTTATAAGATCCTCCAAAGCTAGCTATGAAAACAAAATCACCACTAATTCTAAGGACAACCACAAAACATTCTATAGCTATGTCAAGAATCTGGATGGCAATACCCAGATCTGCTCTGAGTTACAGCACAATGGCACGAAAATTACAGAACCAACTGATATTGCCAACATCCTGGCAGATAGGTTCAGTGCTAACTTTACCCCCCTCACCCCCTAAAGGGCCCATATCTATACAGGAAGAATGCAGAGTCCCTGTAATCACAACTATCCAGGTAAAAGGTGCACTCTTTAAAGCCAAAAACACAGTATCCATGGGACCGGACAACATTCCAGGCTGCGTTTTACACGAACTTCAGAACTAACTGGCTCCCCACTTAATCACCATGTTCAATAATAGCTTTGCATCAGGCTTTGTGCCCACTGAATGGTGCACAGCAACAGTTATCCCACTTCACAAAGGGGGAGCCACCACTGATCCCGGGAACTATCGACCTATTAGCCTAACAAGCTTGGTCTGCAAGGCCATGGAACATAGCATCATGGAACTCATAAACAAAGACATTGGTAACCTCCAAACTCTGGATCACACCCAGTTTGGGTTTGTAAAAGGCAGATCATGCCTCCTGAACCTGATTGACTTCTTTGAGGTAGTCACCAAAGCCGTAGATGATGGTAAGGTGGTTCACACAGTCTATCTTGACCTCACCAAGGCTTATGACACCATCCCCCATTTTGGAATTATAGCTAAACTCACTAAACTAGGTATAAATCCCTAAATCACAAGATGGGTTGCCAACTGGCTCACTGACAGAACCCACACTGTAAAAGTTGCAGACTCCAAATCTGACCTCAAAGTAGTGACAAGTGAAGTACCACAGAGTTCCATCCTGGGACCTCTCCTGTTTGGTATCTTCTTCTCTGAAGTACAGGCTAACACAGAAGGCCTCTGGCTAATGAAGTTTGCAGATGACTGCAAACTAGGAGCCATAGTCAAGTCCCCAAATGATGTGGACATCCTACAGAAGGGCCTCGCTGAGACAGATGCCTGGTGTTAGAGCCATGGCCTCAAGCTCAGTGCCAAAATGTGCAGTGTCATCCCCTTTGGTAAAAACTCTGTACCCATGAACTACCACATAAGCAGCAATCTACTTAACACCGAATGTGTGATAAGAGACCTTGGGACCCAGGTGGACAGTAGTCTCACCTTTGATAGTCACATTGGCACAGTAGTCAGGAAGTCCTTCTACGTGGCACACCTCATCATAAAAGGGTTCTCATCCAGGAAAAAAAGAGGTCATTGTTCCCCTCTACTCAACACTCATTAGACCCATTATAGAGTACAACACCTCTTTTGGAATGTACCTCACAAGATATCTGCAGCAGCTGGAAATGCCACAGAAGTACCTCACAAAGAGAATTACTGGCCTCAAACACATGCCCTACACTGACCGCCTCAAAAAACTCCAGCTTTACTCCATAGCATATTGCCTACTCCGAGGTGATCTCTGCCTAACATATAAAGCTATGACAAATTCAGAGCTGTTGGACATGCTACACCTAAAGAAATCCCAATCCCTTCAAGCTACACACTCTAGGGACCTAAACCTTGTCACCACAATAAACAGGACATGCTGGAGGGATAGATTCCTGTCCCAGAGACTTCCCATACTCTGGAACAGGCTACCCATCTATGTCAAGCAAAGTTCTTCATTAGCACTCTTCAAGAAAAATCTTGATGAGTGGATGGGAAATAGGAAATACACCCCGGGGATCACTTCTGTGTCTCTGCTCGACAGTAGCACAGGAAAATAACTTTCTTGGGTGGCGTAAGCCAGGGAACCTTGTTGGCTAGGCTTACGTAGGCCCTTGGGCTGATAGCCTAGTACCTACCTATGAACCTATGAACTTATGAACCTTCAGGATAAGACTGTGTTTAATAAACCAGTTTTGAAGTTGGTGTAGATCATACTGGTGTTGAAACTGAATTATAGCATGAGACAGATTGGAGTACAGGGATTTGTGGAAAATCACAGGAATCAAATGGGATTTTGTCAATGAAGACTGAGAAATGTAAAGGGGAGAGAATTGAGCCTTGAGGGACACCTTTGTACAGTTATGCTGTGTCAGAGGGGTTTCCTAATTTGACTTTTAAAGTGTCTGTTTTTTATAATGTTTTGAAGCAAAGTAGAGTCAGATCTGATACCAGTTTCTGTTAAAGGATCCTAAAGGAAACTGTGGTCAATGAGATCAAAGGGTTTTGTTAGATCCATGAATATGGCCCATATTATGTTTTATTTGTCTGTACTTAGAAGGATATCATCTGCCAATGTCCAGAGATCAACCATGGTACGACACCCTGGCCAAAAGCCATGCTTTTTTGTAAGGCAAGATGATACTGCTTGATGCATTAAATGAGTTCAGTTCAGTACAGACTATTTTTTCAGGAGTTTTCCTAGAGTGCGTAGTATAGAAATGGGGCACAAATGAAAAGTATTTGTGGGGTTCTATTGTTTAGGGAGAGAGTTGACTATTGCTGTTTTCTAGATGGGAGGCATGTTTTTTGAAGATACAGAGGTTATAGATGTACGTTAGAAGTAGGACTAGGTAGTCCCTATAGTAGTAGATAAACCAAAGGAGTAGGTTGTAGGAGTCTGGAGATGCATCGGTTTAGATGGTGTTAAGAGCAGATACCAACTACTTAGCCAGTTGTTAAAATGATTATCTTGTTCTAGGTATCTAAACAACATTCTTTGTGAAGGCAAAATACTGCTCAATGCCATTGTCTTTCCTGACTCTAATATGTGCATAGTAAGTTCCTTCGTGTCTCTCTGCATATCTATCTAGGTAGAGTCTGTCAGGTTATTTACTCCTACATGGGCCATCACTAGGCTGTTGTCATACCTATCTGGCTTAAAGAACCTTAGGTGTCTTGTTTCATCACAGATCCTGACACTGAACAAGCATTTTACAGTCTCGTCTTCTCGTCCACTCTGGCAATTGTGGAGTCTGTATGCCTGACTATAAAGTTACGTCTGGCTAAGACATTTCCCGTGTCTGGCAGCAGACTTATTGTGGCTTAAAGGCTTAGGTCTGCTTTCCAGGTGACTCCTGGATGATTTTGTGTATTTGCAGTATGTGAGAGTGGAGGACTATGCATTGTCAGGTGTGATTAAGGCTGAAATCTTTTAAAATGTTGTCTAGGAAGCTATGATAAATTATTCATTACAGCCTCAGCATACATTATAGGCTTAGTGGTGGTATGCTATGAATAATGTGGTTTTGCGGCTGTATAATCCTTACAGATAGTGGGCTAATGTTAGAGGTTTGCCTCCATGTTTCTTAAATATTTATATCTTCCACAGGGTGTACTATCAATTGGTAGAAGTAGTGAATATTTAGAAAACATAAAGCAGTTGCAACAGTACCTTAGTATACCTAGTGCAATCAGACTGCCCACAGATGAGTGACAGCAGACTGTTAAGCCATGTTGCTAGAGAGGGAAGGATTATGGCTATTCACAGTACTCTGAGGCTGGAGGGAGACTAATATAAAAGATCATGAAGATTTACGTATGAAGTATTTAAATAGGTTAGGTAGTGGCTAATCTAACAGTATTTAGAGAAAAGACAGTTTTGGCAAGAATTATAAATAGTGGTGATTCACCTATTTGTTTCTGCCTGACTCTCACTACTTATGGTCGCACTGCAGCTGAACATTTAATTATTTCCTGAAGGTGACATAATGAAAGTTTAAAGGAGGTCAGAGATATAGCTATTCAAAAAAACACGTAATCTCTGTGGTATCCCCGAGGTCTCAAAACAACCCACTAAACAAGTGGAGTGGGTCCAAAATCAAAACAGTGTAAGAAACTTCTCTGTGTGGAAGATTTTCAGTCCATACATCTCTAGTTAATCACTGTATATTAATCAGCTCAGACAATAGAAGTAGTGAACTTAAACTCATATTAAGTAAAAAAAAAAATAATAATAAAAAATATATAATTGTACAGAATTACTAAGTATTCGAAAGTAATCCAAGCAGGACAGGCAGTCTGTTTCCAGTCGAAAATCCTTCATTAAGTACACAGACAAGCAATCCAAGTAAAACAAAAACAGAGTAATAATTTCTTCACAAGCTTTCTAAACATATGTATACTTTTTATCAGGCATGGGAGTGGTTTATTGTGCTGTAAAATAAAGTGTTATTGGTACACATGTTAAATTCACATCCATTCCCCCATCAGTGTGACATTCGAGCTGGTCCTGTACTACATAGTAGCTGTTATAATAATATAACCTTTATGTACTTTAAATGTTGTTGTCTTTCGGCTTTTCCCAGTTAGGGGTCACCACAGCGGAACTCCGGTCCACTAATGATTGGCAGTACATTTTCACGGTGCCGAGTTGCCAGCTCAACGCCCAACCTTCAATGAAGGCACGCCCATTCACGCATGTCTTTCGGAATGCCACTCGACCCATGGGGATGACATGCAGACTCCACACAGAAGGCACTTCCCACACACTAGCTGAGAATCGAATGGGAGAACCTCTTGCTGTGAAGCAACAATGCTACCGCTGCACCACCGCAGATTAACCTTTATGTACTTTAAATAAAATTTATAATGATGTGGTACCTCTTATTTAACCAGATTATTAAGTAGATTATTAAGTCTGTGATTTTATCCAAGACAATATACTACATGGCTGGAAATATATCAACCTTAGTCCATTTGGCAATCAAAAAATATATATAAATATATACATATACACTTTGCATGCAAAAAATCAATTGTAAAAATCATATTCTATTTTCATAACCTATTGTTAACAAAGATCACTTTTGTTCTTCTAGACTTCTTCAGGTCTGTGTACAAGAACCCTAAAAACTATCTATAAAAATATATATAATTGTATAATTAGTTAGTATTGTTATTACATATAATTTTGAATAAAGTGGAAAAAAGAGAACCAGAAAAAGAAAAAATAATAAGAAAAAATGTATGATGATGGAAACAAAACATACACTTAAATTACAACTGATTTAAAATGGTATTTAAAACCAACTGGTAGAATAAAATAAAATAAAATTAGTCATGTAAACAATGTGGCAATTTTCTAAGTTTCAATGCACTTTTAATTGAACAATAGTAGTTTAGTCCAGGCTTGCTAAAAGAGTTCAGCTTTAATTGCCACATGAGTTCATGTTTCTCCAGAATATTTGGAATGTCTCCTTCAAGATCACCCATGTCTATGCAATCCAGGATCTAGAACTTAAAACCTGTGTGTCTTTTATGAAGAGAAAGGTGTTTGGCGAGTGCATTATTTTTACATCCAGAGTGGATTTCTGACAGATTACATAAAATTCTATGCTTGAGTTTATTTACAGTCTTGCCCACATAGAATGCATCACATTCATTGCACTGTGCCCTGTAAATTACTTTTGTACTGTTACAGTCACCTCCTGCACTGGTCTTAATGATTTTTTTTTAAATAAGGGCAATAAAAACTATCACCTTGCTGTATAAATATACAAAATGGACAATTAGTTTCACATCTTTTAGTTTTTCTCTCATATGGTCTAGGTTTAAATTCAACAAAACTTCTAATGTTCCTGGCCTTCCTATAAACAAAGGATGGGGCTTCACCTAAGATGTTAATCAGAAAAGGGTTTCCTGAGACAATGTCCAGTTTTCTTCAATAACATTTTTGATACTGTGATAATCCAAAGTGTATGTCAGGATACAGCTATTTTTGCACTTGTTATTCTCTGTGGAATTTCTTAACATTCTCCTACTGGGGAGGTTGAGTGAAGGTGCTTCAGTCTTTTTCAATTCTATAATGGGTTCCAGGATGTTTTTTAACATCTGACTTTCATAGCCTCTCACTAGAAAATAATTCTCTAAGTTGTTCAGGTTTCTCAAAAATGGTTCCATCTCTGTGGTAATTCTAGCTAATCTATAGCCTTGGGACTTCAATACATTATACTTGTTTTTTGTAGGATGTAGACTTTTACTGTGGAGTAATAAGTTAACCCTTGCTGGCTTTCTCAATAGATCAGTGGTGATTCTGTTATTGTTGGTGTCCTTGGAAATCTGTATATCTAAGAAAGTGGTTGAAGTACAGCTATGGGAAGAGGTAAACTTCAGGAAGGGGGTTGTTTGATTATGGTAAGTGATAAAATCTCTAAGCTGCAAGGTGTTACCTTCCCACACAATAAAGATGTCAATAAAACATAAATAGCATGTGATATTGCTGCATGTAGTCTGTGTTGTTTAACACAAAGTCTTCCTCCCATTTGCCCAGGGCTATGTTAGCTATGCTGGGAGCCATGGCAGCCCCCATTGCTATAACAGTTTTTTGTTTGTAGTGTTTGCCATTGAAAGTAAAGAAATAGAAGTCCAGTACAAGATTAATGAGCTTGCTTAACTTTTGCAATTGCGCCTGTGTACCTTGATTATGTTTCTTAAAAGACTCCATAGCTGCTGTTATACAGTAATTGTGAGGGAGCGCTGTGTACAAGGATTCCACATCAATAGTTAATAAAATACTGTCAGCTTCCACTGTAATGTTTTTTATTTTCCTCCAAAAATCCATTGAATCTCTTATGTATAACTTATTCTTTTCTGCTAAAGGTTTCAGCAAGTAATCAAGATGCAGAATCCTTGTACACAGTGCTCCCTTACTTGGATTGCTTGTCTGTGTACTTAATAAAGGATTTTTGACTGGAAACAGACTACCTGCCTTGCTTGGATTACTTTCAAATACTTAGCAATTATATATTTTTTTATTATTTTTTTTTTTTTACTTAAGATGAGTTTAAGTTCGCTACTTCTACTACTATTGTCTGATCTGATTAATATACATTGATTAACTAGAGATATATGGACAGAAAATCTTCCACACAAAGACGTTTCTTACACTGTTTAAATAAAGCCATTCAAAGACAGGCCTTAGTGTATTTAATTCAAATGCCTTTACTGCTACAAGTCTGACATTCTGCATTATACCTGGATTAAACTTGGATTTCAATTTGGGTGCTGTGCTAAACTTTAGAATAAGCTGAGGATAATGATGGTCTACAGTCCTTCTTTACTGATTTTGCCATTACATTAGGAGTAAAAATCTAGTATGTTTTATCAGAAACATATCAAATGTTTGTGCAACTAATGTGGTGAGATCACATTAAGTATAGTGCTGGACTGAAACTTCTAAGAGTGGAATAAGAGTTTTAATGCGCTGTTTTTGGAACCAATGATTCAGTTATTCTTTCAAAAGGCATCATTATGAAATCTCAAAGGGAGACTGTGATATGGCATTTTACGTCTTTTACAGATAGATGTTATATTAGTATGTTTAGAGGTGTTCACTGCTACAGCCTGAGACTTTGCATTATAATTAATTTACACAGTGTGTGTTATTAAGTGTGCAGAACTCAGTAATGACTTAGGATTCTTGCCTTCTTAGTTGCCATTAGATCAGATTTAAAAACCCTACATATTTCACAAGACAAAGCATATATTTTAAAATTGTAACATGCCATTGTTACATTGCCATGCTTTCAACTGGCTTAAGCTGTAAGGCTACATTCAGATTGTTACTGCACTGTATGCTCTAATGATAGCATTCCAGACTTGAACATGTGTTGTTGCAGAAAACACTGTTGTTATTGTTTGAAAGTTGCATGATGAAAGCTTAAAAGGGGACAGAGAGGTAGCATTTCAAAGGACATGCTTATAATGCAGAAATTCACAAAGCAGAAGTAAGCTTCTGAGCTCCTACACCATCCGTAGCTCTTAGGTTTCTCTGTTTCTGCAAATATTCACACTGCTTGAGCACAGAGATGTAGAACAGTTTCCTATTGTTTAGCTAAGGGCTTGGAGCAATCAGCGTATCACATTAATCAGAAGTGAAACATTGAAGATATAGGTTCATAGGTTCATAGGTGTGTACTAGGCTAATGGCCCTGGATCCTTTACAACCCTAGCCCATAGGATTACCCTGTCATCATGCCACCCAACCTTAATTTCCAGTGCCTCTGTTGAGTAGAGCCACTGGAGTGATGCCCCAGCTGAATTTTCTATTTCCCATCCACTCATCAAGATTTGTCTAGAAGAGGGCCAGTGAGGTGCTCTGTTTGACATGCATGGGAAATCTATTTCATAGCATGGGCAGTGTCTGGGTTATGAACCTGTCCCTCCAGCATGTTCTTTTGATTGTGGTAATGAGGTTGAGGTCTCTGAAGCGTGTGGTGTGGAGGGATAGATGTAGCATTTCTAACAGAGCTGGGACAGACATGGCTTTATAAGTCAAGCAGAGATCGCCTCTAAGTATGTGATATGAGACAGAGAATAGTTGAAGTTTTTTTGAGTCTGTCCATATATAACAAGTGTTTAAGACCTAGGATCCTCTTTGTGAGGTACTTTTGTGGCCTCTCTAGTTGTTGCAGGTGTCTAGTGAGGCACATACCAAATGGGGCATTGTACTCGATGATTGACCTAATGAGGAAAGAGAAGAGGGAGACAATGACCTCTTTCTTCCTGGATGCAAAACCCTTAGTAATGACACATAGAAGGCCTTTCTGACCACAGTGGCAGTGTCGTGGTTAAAGAAGAGGCTGCTGTCAACCTGTGTTCCCAGATCTCTTATAACTCCTTCTGTGTTTAGTCGACTACCATCAATGTGGTAGTTTATGGGAACTGGGTTTTTCCCAAAGGGGATGACGACGTATTTTTTGGCATACACACATAGAGAAACAACCATAAGTAAAACTCATACAGCCCAAATGATGGGAAACCATTATTCTTTAACATTAATATTTTACATCAGATTTTGTTACTTTATTATTCTCTGTCTCTTTCTTTGTTTCTCTGTCTCTGAGTTCTGCCTGCTATATTGCATCAGTTCATCACCAATGCAGTCAAATTTCAGCCTTAATAAATTAATGCTATTGCATTTATTTGCTTGGCTAAAAAGCACTGTGATAGCCATATAGATATAGAGAAAACTATAAGTAAATAAAAAGCAAATAGAGGCAAAACTATATCAGGTATTTACACTGGCAAAAGGTATTTTTGTACAGTTAGAGCTTGCAAGGTAAAATCATGGGTTCCACACACAAATGAACACTAATGCCACACAGTGCAATGTCCCTGAAAGTCAAATGGCTTACGTAAAGACTGCAGTATTGATCATCTCCTTATGCCATTCCATGCTCTGCCAAGGACTAAGTTAAGGGTACTGTCCATCCAGCAAATGAAGTCACATGCAAGTCCATACCTTTCAACCTGCATACACTGAACTAGATACAAAATCTCTTGAAAGGTATATGCATCCAGTCAAAAATGTGGCCATTTAATTAGCATAAAAATTGAATATCATATAGCACACACCTCTTCCTTATTCATGAAGGAATGTGGAATACATTGATGATGATGATGATGATGATGATGATGGTGATGACACTGACTAAGAATGTCATTGGCAGCCTTGGAGGAGGTACAGAGTGGAGCCAGATCTGGAAGAATCACATACACTAATCAGAGTGACATGACATTTTCTTAGCCCATCTTCCCACCACAGCATGGTGATACAACTTTTAAGCTAGGCTTACATTGATATGTGGCTTGAGGGTATACCTGCCCACAGAGCAGCAATGACTCCTTAGCTTGTTTTTATGCTTCTATCTCAGTGATCCTTTGGAGGCCCAGCCTCCATCGAGGCTTCAGAGGACCACTCAGTATACTTCCTCTCACTTCCAAATAATGACTTTGCCTTACCTGCTGAGTATTTGTGCAATAACAGTAAGAACTAACCAAAACAGTCTGTTGACTGAAGTAAATGAGCTCCATCATTTAAAACACTGATTAGTGAGAGGCTTTGTTTTTTAAATGCTATAATATAAATAATTAGTGCATTTTTCATGTTCATATGAAGCAGTGCTCAGTCGTCACATGACTTGAACAGGTAATCCATGAATGACATTACTTCAGGGGAGTCTCCTTCCTCCCTAAGCCTTTATACCCTGAAACTATCATGTATGTCAAGCAGAAATCTTGGACTGGATTTGCTTAAATTTGCTCTTTTAATTGATTTGGTCTACAGTCTTTGACTGCATGCAAAATGCAGATTGGTTTAAGCTCCTGATCATTATATGCAGTCCAGAATCTGTAAAGAGTAAATCTCTGTGAAGCTGCAATGTATTTTATTATTCTGTCATGTTTCTGATCATTATGAAGAGCCTAGCCTTTCTGCAAAGTTTATACATGTGCAGAAAACATCTGTTCTTCCTTTTGGTTTGCATTTTAATGATTATATTGGCGGTATAACATCACTGACAGTCTTCACTCCTCAGTTATCCCAGCACTGTTTCACCCATTTGATTAATTTGTATGAGGCAGAAGTAAAGGTTGTTTTGCTACAATAATAGTTGTATGCAGTGAATGATAAGAACGTCATAAGTCATTTTATTGTTAATTGAAATACAGATTACAGTGTTGTGAAAGAGGGAATGGATCTTAATTTCTGGGACATGCAACACAATATTTCCTGATCTGTGTGTATCATTCAACTGCAGCACATGCCAAAATCCTACTATAAGATACAGCCCTATTAAATAAAGGGAATATGTGTTAAGGCTAGATATTTAATATAAGGTATATTGCTAAGCAGATGAGCTGGTTAATAACCCTTAACAGGCAACTGGCAAGTTTACAAGCATTGCATATTAATTGATGAATGGTTAAACCAAGTTAAAGAAAATGCATTTATTTCCAATTGCAGTTATTTCGCATTAACAACTAATTGTTTTTACTTGTCTGTCAATTTAATGGGAGGTTAAAACTCTTGGAGAAAATATTCCACAGTTGTGTAACATGACACATGCTTCATTTTGAGGAGTAATGGGACCTAATCTGCTTAGTATCTGATTAGAAAAAGAGTACAAAACACTACAAAATATACCTGTTTTATCAGTGTTGAATTACCCACGTTTAACTTTCCAAAGCTATTTGTCTGGTATTGTCTGTAATCTCTTAATATAGGTTGTCTGCAGCATTCTGTTACAAGGGAATAGTTACTTCACTCAGTGAGCTAGAATGCAGAAGTTAGAACATAAAGTAGCAAAATTGTATTCAGCAAGAAATACTGCCAAGATTGTAACTGGATGTTGTTGCTTTTTATTGCTTCATAAATCTGCCTAATTCTCTCACTTATGTTATTTAACAGATAAGCCAGCATTCCAACATATTAAATAAATAGTGCGTGCCAAATTAATTTCCTCTGTGCCATATAAAATCATGTGATCAAAATGTGACTTTTCAACCTCATAATTATAAATCTGAATCCTAACAATGGTGTGTCCTCAGAACAAGAATGGAAGCAAAAGTGCTAAAACAAAATAAATTTAATAAGTGTCTATATAGCAGTGTGGCAATAAGTTGGAGAATCGAGAATGTATTTAAGTGATGTACACAGAAATGAATAGTAGAAACAAGGAACAGTAGCAGAAAACTATTAGTTTCTTAGGTTGTTTTAGAGTGGGTGATAATGGAGGTCACGCATTTAAAAAAGGGGGGGGGGTAAGATTGTATACCAAATCTTGTTAAATTGCTAATAACTCAAGCTTATTTAATTTACTGGTATTATTTTAAACTTTTTCTGTGTTGGTGGCATGATATACATCACCATGACTTTTTGTAGGAGCCAAACTTTTTCATGGTCACTATGCAAAAGTCAATTCTTTACACACACACACACACACACACACACACACACACACACACACACACACACACACACACACACACACACACACACAAACTATTCATCTCTTTAACTTGTGAATATAGTCAAATTCGCTCTATTCTAACAAAATGTCAACTTCTGTGCTCACTTTTGTATGCAGCAGAAACCATAATAAAACACTTTGTGTAGAATGGTGCCACAGATCTTCTGGTAATCCTAACATATTACCCAGATGCATTCACTGCGCTCTGTCTTCAGTAATTGTGCTTCAGAGATCATTACCTTGTCATTTCAAAAAGATTTGTACTTCCAGCTGTTCTCACAGGTATGTCTTCTGATTCTTTGAGCTTCTAATAGAATACCTCTTGGAAAATTGTTTTAGAGTGAGTGGCCAGACAAACAATGGTTCACAGCTAGCCCCACATGATAATCACAAATGCCTGAACTAGTAGTCTCTGCAGGCAAAATTTCTGAAGGCTAGGTCACATGACTATCTCAGCCATGCTCAGTCTAAAATGATAGCATGGAACCACTTCGAGAGCTTACAACTTGCAAACTGAATGTTGAGGTCCAGGTGTGGTGTCAGCCAGGTGGCAGGTAAGAGGCAAGGCAGATTTAGTCAATTTATACCCTGAGAGGCAGGACAATTCTGAAAACATGATTTGTCAAATTAATATCAAACTTGCCTATGTTACCTCACTAAAAGTGTATGTAAGAAATGCATACATTGCTGAGTTCACTGCTAGAAGCTTGCTATTTGAATCACATTACTTCAGGGAGTCTCCTTCCTCCCTAAGCCTTTATACTCTGAAACTATCATGAATGTCAAGTAAAAGTCTTGGACTGGATTTGCTTAAATTTGCTCTTTTAATTGATTTGGTCTACAGTATTTGTATGCAAAATGCATATTGGTTTAAGCTCCTGATCAGTATATTCAGTCCAGAATCTGTAAAGTGTAAATCTCTGTAAAGCTGCAATGTATTTTATTATTCTGTCATGCTTCTGATCATTATGAAGAGCCTAGCCTTTCTGCAAAGTGTATGCATGTGCAGAAAACATTTGTTCTTCCTTTTGGTTTGCATTCTAATGATTATATTGGAGGTGTAACATCACTCACTGAGAGTCTTCACTCCTCAGTTATCCCAGCACTACTTCACCCATTTGATTAATTTGTATAAGGCAGAAGTAAAGGTTGTTTTGCTACAATAATAGTTGTATGCAGTGAATGATACGACACAACGTGTCATAAGTCATTTCATTGTTAAATTAAATACAGATTACAGTGTTGTGAAAGAGGGAATGGATCTTAAGTTTTGGGACATGCAGCACAATATTTCCTGATTTGTGTGTATCCTTCAACTGCAGCACATGCCAAAATCCTACTATAAGATACAGCCCTATTAAATAAAGGCAATATGTGTTAAGGTCAGATATTTAATATAAGGTATATCACTAAGCAGATGAGCTGGTTAATAACCTTTAACAGGCAACTGGCAAGTTTACAAACATTACATATTCATTGATAAATGGTTAACCCAAGTTAACAAAAATGCATTTATTTCCAACTGCACTTATTTCACATTAACAACTAGTTGTTTCTACTTGTCTGCCAATTTAATGGGAGGTTAAAACTCTTGGAAACAATTTTCGACAGTTGTGTAACATAAAACTTGCTTCATTTTGAGGAGCAATGGGACCTAATCTGCTTAGTATCTGATTAGAAAAAGAGTACAAAACACTACAAACTGTACCTGTTTTGTTATGTGTTGAATTACTCACATTTAACTTTCCAAAGCTATTTGCTATTTGTCTTCTGTTGTCTGCAGTCTCAATATTAGTTGTCTGCAGCATTCTGTTACAGGGGAATAGTTACTTCACTCAGTGAGCTAGAATGCAGAAGTTAGAACATAAAGTAGCAAAATTGTATTCAGCAAGAAATACTGCCAAGATTGTAACAGGATGTTGTTGCTTTTTATTGCTTCATAAATCTGCCTAATTCTCTCACTTATGTTATTTAACAGATAAACCAGCATTCCAACATATTAAATAAATAGTGCGTGCCAAGTTCATTTCCTCTGTGCCATATAAAATCATGTGATCAAAATGTGACTTTTCAACCTCAGAATTATAAATCTGAATCCTAACAATGGTGTGTCCTCAGAACAAGAATGGAAGCAAAAGTGCTAAAACAAAATAAATATAATAGGTGTCTATATAGCAGTGTGGCAATAAGTTGGAGAATCGAGAATGTATTTAAGTGATGTACACAGAAATGAATAGTAGAAACAAGGAACAGTAGCAGAAAACTATTAGTTTCTTAGGTTGCTTTAGAGTGGGTGATAATGGAGGTCACGCATTTAAAAAAAAGGGGGGGGGGGTAAGATTGTATACCAAATCTTGTTAAACAAATTGCTAATAACTCAAGTTTATTTAATTTACTGGTATTATTTTAAACTTTTTCTGTGTTGGTGGCATGATATACATCACCATGACTTTTTGTAGGAGCCAAACTTTTTCATGGTCACTATGCAAAAGTCAATTCTTTACACAAACACACACACACACACACACACACACACACACACACACACACACACAAACTATTCATCTCTTTAACTTGTGAATATAGTCAAATTCGCTCTATTCTAACAAAATGTCAACTTCTGTGATCACTTTTGTATGCAGCAGAACCCATAATAAAACACTTTGTGTAGAATGGTGCCACAGATCTTCTGGTAATCCTAACATATTACCCAGATGCATTCACTGCGCTCTGTCTTCAGTAATTGTGCTTCAGAGATCATTACCTTGTCACTTCAAAAAGATTTGTACTTCCAGCTGTTCTCACAGGTATGTCTTCTGATTCTTTGAGCTTCTAATAGAATACCTCTTGGAAAATTGTTTTAGAGTGAGTGGCCAGACAAAGAATGGTTCACAGCTAGCCCCACATGATAATCACAAATGCCTGAACTAGTAGTCTCTGCAGGCAAAAATTCTGAAGGCTAGGTCACATGACTATCTCAGCCATGCTCAGTCTAAAATGATAGCATGGAACCACTTCGAGAGCTTACAACTTGCAAACTAAATTTTGAGGTCCAGGTGTGGTGTCAGCCAGGTGGCAGGTAAGAGGCAAGGCAGATTTAGTCAATTTATACCCTGAGAGGCAGGACAATTCTGAAAACATGATTTGTCAAATTAATATCAAACTTGCCTATGTTACTTCACTAAAAGTGTATGTAAGAAATGCATACATTGCTGAGTTCACTGCTAGAAGCTTGCTATTTGAATCACATTACTTCAGGAGAGTCTCCTTCCTCCCTAAGCCTTTATACTCTGAAACTATCATGAATGTCAAGTAAAAATCTTGGACTGGATGTGCTTAAATTTGCTCTTTTAATTGATTTGGTCTACAGTATTCGTATGCAAAATGCATATTGGTTTAAGCTCCTGATCAGTATATTCAGTCCAGAATCTGTAAAGTGTAAATCTC